>NC_088418.1:55819748-56119748 GCF_034236695.1 Oncorhynchus nerka
AAGAGTCTGATAGAAAGTGGTGATACGGCCGTGTGATGCTCACAGTCCGACACTGGAGAAGATTCCCATTTAGATACTGCTGGGCCTATTCACTAACACACACCTCTCCTCCACTGTCTCTTTTATCATCGCACAGCCCTCACCGAACCACAGGAGAGTAAAAAACGTCACAATGGACACCCGCTCTCGAGGCTGCATTCTCTTTCTCTCCCTCTTTCTCTCTTTTTGTTCTAGCTGTTCTCTTCATTCTGGTCACTCACTCTCTCTTCGTTCACTCAGTTCTCTCTGTCTTTCTCTCGCTGTCACTCTTTGTCAATGTCCTTTCTTTTTCTCTCTTTCCCTCTGTCCATTGCCTTTCTTTCCCTCTGTTCTGCTTCTCTTTTTCTCTGTGTCTCAGTGTACACTGTCCACACAGCTATGGGATGAACCTGCCAGTGACCAATCAGCTCTTAGGGTCTTCATTTGAGACATTTATCTACAGCAGGAAAATATGCCTGCAGCAACAGGAAATGTAAATTATTATAATGAATCTACATTCTTGTAGGGGTTGATACATTTTTCTTTAGGACAGAATGCTTTAGGACAGAAAATATTGTTTTGGACACCTGTACCTGACAAGGCAAATCAAGTATGAACATTCACGGGTAACTTAGCCTAGTGGTTAGAGTGTTGGGCCTGCAACCAGAAGGTTGCTGGATCAAATCCTCTGAGCTGACAAGATAAACATCTGTCGTTCTAGCCCTGAGCAAGGCTGTTAACCCACTGTTCCCTGGGCGCTGTGGATGTTGATCAAGGCAGCCCCCCTCACCTCTCTGATTCAGCAGACAACACACTTCAGTTGAATACATTCAGTTGGACAACTGCCTATATATCCTCCTTGCCCTCTAAGTTGGATAACAAATGTTTGCCATTGCTAGGAGTTCCACAGTCAAAACTGTATTTTCCAGCCCTACTCCATGAGCATCAAGGACATCCTAATAAAGGCATCTGGGAGCCACAGATACATGTAGATTATGAGAACAAGCAGTATTTTAGAACGAGAGAGCATTATGAGGATTGATACTGATGGCTTGCTTCATTGATGCATTACCATGCTGGTGCTCAATTGTAACTGCCATCCTTTCCATTAATGTGATTGGTCATTTAGCCCAATTACCATGCCATATCCTATCCTATTTCTTTGTGTTTGTTGATCCTAGAACCAACAAACACTGTCTCGTCTTGAAAGATAAATGGCGTGACCTGTATTCATTAAGATAAGTCTGTGTCCACTATCTAGCTCGAATTGGTTTCAATGGCAGTCCATTAGCCAGGCTCATTAGTTCTCCAAAACTCAAGTGTCTTGTCTCAAACAGGGTGCCACTCCACACCCTCCTCTCCCCCCTCTACTTCCTGCTTGTCATTACCATTCCGATAGGAGTAAAAAGAAATCAGGGTTGCTAGCCATGCTAGTCCAATGTCTTGATTGCCAATGATAAAGCAGGAAGGCTGATGGGTGAGTCTGCATCTTTTACTGGTCCTCTTGACCTGATTACCAGAGAGAGGGGGGCCACAGGGCCGGCCACAGCAGGCCCACCCTGGAGAGGCTTCAGTCGTCATTACTGGAGAACAGAAATGAGGCCCTCCAGTGAAAGTGGCGAAAACATGAGCCACTTCAAAAAGCAGCGAAATTCTATTCATAGAAATTGTGCGCAAATCTGTTTCTCTTGTATATGATTTGAAATGGGTTTGTAAGTACGGTGAATGTTATCAGATTGTGTGATTCATCTCCATGTTGATATATCCAAATAAAGGGACGGACAAGGTGTGACTAAAACATATGAGTGTATATACACTAGAAAGGGAGGGTGTATATGCCTTGTGGCAGTAGGTTCTAACCTGGCCCTCTCTTCTTTCCTCAGATCCCTATGTGAAGATCCACCTGATGCAGTGGGTTCTAACCTGGCCCTCTCTTCTTTCCTCAGATCCCTACGTGAAGATCCACCTGATGCAGTGGGTTCTAACCTGGGCCTCTCTTCTTTCCTCAGATCCCTACGTGAAAATCCACCTGATGCAGTGGGTTCTAACCTGGGCCTCTCTTCTTTCCTCAGATCCCTACGTGAAAATCCACCTGATGCAGGAGGTTCTAACCTGGGCCTCTCTTCTTTCCTCAGATCCCTACGTGAAGATCCACCTGATGCAGTGGGTTCTAACCTGGCCCTCTCTTCTTCCCTACTCCAGATGCATCCCTACTTTCCTCAGATCCCTGTGAAGATCCACCTGATGCAGTGGGTTCTAACCTGGGCCTCTCTTCTTTCCTCAGATCCCTACGTGAAAATCCACCTGATGCAGGAGGTTCTAACCTGGGCCTCTCTTCTTTCCTCAGATCCCTACGTGAAGATCCACCTGATGCAGGAGGTTCTAACTTGGCCCTCTCTTCTTTCCTCAGATCCCTACGTGAAGATCCACCTGATGCAGTGGGTTCTAACCTGGGCCTCTCTTCTTTCCTCAGATCCCTACGTGAAGATCCACCTGATGCAGGAGGTTCTAACTTGGCCCTCTCTTCTTTCCTCAGATCCCTACGTGAAGATCCACCTGATGCAGTAGGTTCTAACCTGGGCATCTCTTATTTCCTCAGATCCCTACGTGAAGATCCACCTGATGCAGTAGGTTCTAACCTGGCCCTCTCTTCTTTCCTCAGATCCCTACGTGAAGATCCACCTGATGCAGTGGGTTCTAACCTGGCCCTCTCTTCTTTCCTCAGATCCCTATGTGAAGATCCACCTGATGCAGGAGGTTCTAACCTGGCCCTCTCTTCTTTCCTCAGATCCCTATGTGAAGATCCACCTGATGCAGAACCTCCCTCAGATCCCTATGTGAAGATCCACCTGATGCAGTGGGTTCTAACCTGGGCCTCTCTTCTTTCCTCAGATCCCTACGTGAAAATCCACCTGATGCAGGAGGTTCTAACCTGGGCCTCTCTTCTTTCCTCAGATCCCTACGTGAAGATCCACCTGATGCAGGAGGTTCTAACTTGGCCCTCTCTTCTCAGATCCCTACGTCCACCTGATGCAGTATTCCCTGGGCATCTCTTATTTCCTCAGATCCCTACGAAGATCCACCTGATGCAGTAGGTTCTAACCTGGCCCTCTCTTCTTTCCTCAGATCCCTACGTGAAGATCCACCTGATGCAGTGGGTTCTAACCTGGCCCTCTCTTCTTTCCTCAGATCCCTACGTGAAGATCCACCTGAAGATCCACCTGATGCAGATGCAGGGTTCTAACCTGGCCCTCTCTTCTTTCCTCAGATCCCTACGTGAAGATCCACCTGATGCAGTAGGTTCTAACCTGGCCCTCTCTTCTTTCCTCAGATCCCTACGTGAAGATCCACCTGATGCAGTGGGTTCTAACCTGGGCCTCTCTTCTTTCCTCAGATCCCTACGTGAAGATCCACCTGATGCAGTGGGTTCTAACCTGGCCCTCTCTTCTTTCCTCAGATCCCTACGTGAAGATCCACCTGATGCAGTGGGTTCTAACCTGGCCCTCTCTTCTTTCCTCAGATCCCTACGTGAAGATCCACCTGATGCAGTAGGTTCTAACCTGGGCCTCTCTTCTTTCCTCAGATCCCTACGTGAAGATCCACCTGATGCAGTGGGTTCTAACCTGGTCCTCTCTTCTTTCCTCAGATCCCTACGTGAAGATCCACCTGATGCAGAACGGGAAGAGGCTGAAGAAGAAGAAGACGACAATCAAGAAGAACACCCTCAACCCTTACTACAACGAGTCCTTCAGCTTTGAAGTGCCATTCGAGCAAATCCAGGTAATGGTGTTGTACATCCCCATGCACATCTTGGGAGTTCTCCATGTTGTTGAAGCATTAAGACTAGATCTAATTGAGCTCAGTCATAAACCACCAAGTCAAGTTTTTTTTAAAGAATACTTCAAATAAGACTTAGTGCCAACACCGAGACAAATGACAAGGAGATTGTGTTCAAAGCTTGTGGCTACTAAGAGTGATTTGGTGGCTTGAAATTAGCGTGTGAATGTGTGGTCCTTAGCCCACAGGATAATCAGTCTCAGGCTCTATTCATCACGGGCCCGATTCAGACTTAGTAAATGTACGCGTTTCCTATGCGCTTCTCACTAGTCAGTATTCATACTTAATGCAGCTGTGTAATGCATTAGTGTACCTTTAATTGTTATTTTATCAGAATATAGGGAACAATGAAAGAAAAACATCTACAGTTGAAGTCGGAAGTTTACATACACTTAGATTGGAGTCATTAAAACTAGTTTTTTTCTTGTTAACATACTATAGTTTTGGCAAGTTGGTTAGGACATCTACTTTGTGCATGACACAAGTAATTTTCCCAAGAATTGTTAACAGACTAGATTATTTCACTTATAATTCATTGTATCACAATTCCAGTGGGTCAATAGTTTACATGCACAAAGTTGACTGTGCCTTTAAGCTCTAAGCTTGGAAAATTCCAGATAATTATGTCATGGCTTTGGTAGCTTCTGATAGACTAATTGACATCATTTGAGTCAATTGGAGGTGTACCTGTGGATGTATTTCAAGGCCTACCTTCAAACTCAGTGCCTCTTTGCTTGACATCATGGGAAAATCAAAAGAAATGAGCCAAGACCTCAAAGAAAAAATTGTAGACCTCCACAAGTCTGGTTCATCCTTGGGAGAAATGTCCAAATGCCTGAAGGTATCACGTTCATCTGTACAAACAGTAGTATGCAAGTATAAACACCATGGGACCATATAGCCATTATACCGCTCAGGAAGGAGAGGCGTTCTGTGTCCTAGAGATGAACGTACTTTGGTGCGAAAAGTGCAAATCAATCCCAGAACAACAGCAAAGGACCTTGTGAAGATGCAGGAGGAAACAGGTGCAAAAGTAACTATATCCACAGTAAAACTAGTCCTGTGTTGACATAACCTGAAAGGCCGCTCAGCAAGGAAGAAGCCACTGCTCCAAAACCGCCATAAAAAAGCCAGACTACGGTTAGGGACAAATATCGTACTTTTTGGAGAAATGTCCTCTGGTCTGATGAAACAAAAATAGCTTTGACTTTGTTGTCCTTTAGCCATTTTGCCACAACTTTGGAAGTATGCTTGGGGTTATTGTCCATTTGGAAGACCCATTTGCGACCAAGCTTTAACTTCCTGACTGATGTCTTGAGATGTTACTTCAATAAATCCACAGAATTTTCACACCTCATGATGCCATCTATTTTGTGAAGTGCACCTCCTGCTGCAAAGCTCCCCCACAACATGATGCTGCCACCCCCGTGCTTCACGGTTTGGATGGTGTTCTTTGGCTTGCAAGCCTCCCCCTTTTTCCTCCAAACATAGCGATGGTCATTATGGCCAAACAATTCTATTTTTTTTTCATCAGAACCGAGGACATTTCTCCAAAAAGTACGATCCAAAAGGTACGAAGTTGCAAACCGTAGTCTGGCTTTTTTTATAGTGTTTTTTGAGTAGTGGGTTCTTCCTTGCTGAGTGGCCTTTCAGGTAATGCTGATATAGGGCTTGTTTTACTGTGGATATAGTACTTTTGTACCTGTTTCCTCCACCATCTTCACAAGGTCCTTTGCTGTTGTTCTGGGATTGATTTGCACTTTTCGCACCAAAGTACGTTCATCTCTAGGAGACAGAACGCCTCTCCTTCCTGAGAGGTATGACGGCTGCGTGGTCCAATGGTGTTTATACTTGCATACTATTGTTTGTACAGATGATTGTGGTACCTTCAGGCATTTGGAAATTGCTCCCAAGGATGAACCAGACTTGTGGAGGTCTACATTTTTTTCCCCGAGGTCTTGGCTGATTTCTTTTGATTTTCCAATGATGTCAAGCAAAGATTCTGAGTTTGAAGGTAGGCCTTGAAATACATCCACAGGTACACCTCCAATTGACTCAAATGATGTCAATTAGCCTATCAGAAGCTTCTAAAGCCATGACATTTTCTGGAATTTTCCATGCTGATTAAAGGCGCAGTCAACTTAGTGTATGTAAACTTCTGACCCACTGGAATTGTGATACAATCTGTCTGTAAACAATTGTTGGAAAAATTACTTGTGCCAAGCACAAAGTATATGTCCTAACCGACTTGCCAAAACTATAGTTTGTTAACAAGAAATTTGTGGAGTGGTTGAAAAACAGGTTTTAATGACTCCATCCTAAATGTATGTTAACGTCCGACTTCAACTGTATTTGCATATTTGTCTCAGTTTCAGCACCAACTGGTAGATTTAAAAAAAATACTCTGATCTTGTAGATTATTTAAGCAAATAATAGCGTTAGGAAAGTATGTATGAATCATATTAAACAGGTTTGGAGTGAGTTTACGCACAAAATATATTGATGAATCAAAAATACATATTGTAAAAGTTGAAACATTCAAGTTAAATCCATTGAATTATTTGAAGGTAGAAATAGGTGTACTATAGGGGTTGAACAGTAGCCCTAGAAATCTACCCTGATCCTCACTAATCATGGAACTGTATGACAACGGTCCAGTCATTGGGAACCATGCACCAGGTTCCAGGTTTAAACTGCTACGTGTGGTCTGAGTTCCATAATGATTCAAGTAGGCTACATGTGGGGTACTGTGTTATTGACTTGTTAATTGTTTACTCCATGTGTAACTCTGTGTTGTCTGTTCACACTGCTATGCTTTATCTTGGCCAGGTCGCAGTTGCAAATGAGAATTTGTTCTCAACTAGCCTACCTGGTTAAATAAAGGTGAAATAAAAAATAAAAATAAAAAATGTCCCAAATTATTGCACAATGTTAGCCTATTATGATCCACTAATGCTAGCGACCCTTGGGAACAACTACACGGACATGAGAGAGGAAAGAAAAGTAAACGGAATAGAATGGAATCATTCAAAATGTAGGCAGCAAATTTAAGGAAACAAACTCCTAAGTGACAGCTAGCAATGTGCAAAAAGCCTGGGTATATAGGTAAAACATTCTACAGCACATACATCAAATTGGCAGATTCAGCCGTACAGAAAGCCTTTAGCTTGGGTCTCCAAATTGTATCCATGCAAATTATGAGGGCACACAAATAAAATCAGATTAACGGCACAGCTATTTACAGCCTACTTCACGGTGGAAAAGGGGCCGCAATACATATGATATTGATTTGATTTTCAGTTTTCTTCCATATGACTGGTTAACATTCGTCTCCATGGATCATAAGGAGAAAAATACATAATCGTCCATGTATTTACAATCCTCTTCTCCAAATGGATTCCTCATTCACCTAGCTCTTATCAATAGCTCTTATCAATTGATAAATGACTGTGCATGGAGAATGCTGTCATTTCTATCAGAAAAAAAAGAAAGTACATGCTTTTCCCACTTGGTACCGGCAGGTTCGCTCGAACTTTATTCACGGTTTCATCACACGCATGCCAAGGTGGTAGAATGATGAGGGAGTTAAGTCAAGTTCAGAATGCAGTGTATTTGTAGACACACCTCTGCCACACCTTCATTTCGTTGATCTCCACCCCAAATGAAGTGTGTGAATAGAATGCTGTTCTCATGCTCAAGTTCAAGGTCAGAATAGTCATAGAGAGAAAAGTGCATGAAAAGGGAATGATGTTTCCATTTACACGCGCTTAACTCAGGCTAGAAATCCCCCCCATATGATTTCTCATTAAATGCCTTCATTTCACAAGTTTAGACAATTGCACAGGGGAGTGGTGAGAAGTAATGCCATTCTCAACACATCCCTGATTACAAGCCTTTGGCCGGTGATTACATTTCAACATTCAAATATCTCTTCTTCACGGTGCAATTCAGTACCTTTTTTTTATCCAGTGCGATGAAATGTGTATATAGAGTTTAGTAAGGCGCTGCAGTTTTTGAGGACAAATGGCTTCATGAGAAAGCACTTTAAAGCTACTAGGCCCAGAGAATTAAAGAAGATAAAGTGCATGCAAATTGGACCAAGGGGGAATTATCTGTGAGCGGGCGTCAACACGCCAGGCATAAAAAAGTAATTGCCTTAAATTGATTTAGCACTTCACAAACCACGAGTTTGGTTCCATGTGTCTCCGTTTCATTTCGCTGCCTAACCCCTCCCAGCCTGTGAGGATGCCAATCGGAACATTCCATACACACTCATTCGAGAGAGGGGAGACAGTAGAGGAAGCCTATACTGCTAAGTACACTCCTTCCTCCACAGAGGGTCCTTCTCTTTAAAGGGATAGAACAACCCAAATACAAGTGTCTCTGTCGTTGTTATACCTCAAAGGGGATTTGAGGGGGTCAGCTATCTCTTTAAAAGCTACTTGACCCCAACTGACAGTCTGAGACTTGGTGCAGCGTTTCATTACATGCTTTGGGAGAACAGTGACTCGGCATCTACACAGGTAGAGCAGTTCCTCTCTCCTCTCTCATGTGGATCGAAACTTAATCAGAGCTCTTAGTGTGCTGATTCATATTCCCTTCCAGCAGATGACGCACGGATCACCCCTCATTGCTGAGACACTTTGAATAAACACATGCTGAGGTTGAAAGGTTGACCTCTGAGTGAGATTACAATCTGTTGTGCGTTTGGCTCTGGAAAGATTCAGGACCAGTCTTCAAATGGTATCTACTGCTAATTAGCACTTAGGACTGGCTCTTCAAGGGAGCATATCACTCTTCACTCAAATAGGCCACTCTGTTAGTCAGGAGCATTAGACAGAGTGGAGGTTACAACCACTTGTATTCTAATTGTACTGCTTTTGGAATTTGAGAAATTAGCCAACGTAGGTAGCCGAACACACACCGTCAAACCAATTGTTGTGCTCAATAGAGGAAGTAGGCTGTCTGGGGACTTGAGACAATATTATTATTCTCTGTTACTTTGGGTGAATACTGAGTTCTCAAAAAAACTTCTCAGCACTACACAAATCATAAAATGTCCATGACTATAGTCTGTGAGCTTTAAATCTTACCACTACATTACTTTAGTTACCTGTACAGTGTGTGTATCCCGCAAACTCATAATTTCTTCCAATGTCTTCCTCCCTACTTTTCCCCTTACAGAAAGTTCAAGTTGTTGTAACCGTTCTGGACTATGACAAGATCGGCAAGAACGATGCCATCGGCAAGGTCTTTGTGGGCCTCAACAGCTCGGGACGGAGCTGCGCCACTGGTCGGATATGCTGGCCAACCCCAGGAGACCCATCGCCCAGTGGCACGTGCTGAAGGTGGAGGAGGAGGTGGACGCTCAGCTCTCCACAAAAAAATAGGCAGGGCCCTTTCAGCACCTTCCCCATAGTGCTCTTTAGCCAGTATGTGTAAATACCTCAGTGATATATGAGTCCATCCACCGTCAAACCAATCCAGCCCACACCCATCCTTCCCACCAACCCCATACTACTTGTCTTATCGCCTTCTTTTGTAATTGTTAATGGTTCTTTCAAAACCCCTAGGCCCTGTCGTTCAGATTTGTGTTTCTATTTGTCAGGTTGGGAGTCCCCGCCCCTGACCTGACTTTGTTGTCCATCTCTACGCCCTGATCCCCCCTAACCAAATGCCCCCTTTTAAGCAATATGATCTGTATAGATAGCGCATGACTGAAAGACATTTATTGTACCACAGTTGTATATATCAGTCTGCAGGCAAAAATTATTTCTAATTTATGTTGGTATGTTGTTACCCGTTTCCTAATCGATGTATATCTGGATGTTTTTAATAAGATGTTCTATTTTAAATGATGTAAATGCAGATATAGGAGAGACGATATTATATATTACAGGATAAAAAAATGGACCTTATTGCATTCCAGAGGAAGAAGAAAGCAATTCTACCCTGTAAGATGCTAATGGAAGTATAGTCACATTGTAAAGGACGGTGTCTGGCTTTATGTTTACTAATGAACCATTGCAGAGAAAAGTTGAAATACACAGAAAACTAGGCCGTTAACTACTATGGTTTCATGGGAAAATATATGCTGCTGGATAGTATACAAGCACATGGTTTCTTCTACACCTTTTATACACATTTCTCCATCAGAGGACCTACTTGTTTTGCTTGAAACACAATGTTCTGGAGGATCTCTCAAATCGATGCAAACCGGTTAGCCTTTTTCCTTTTCCTTAAGCAGGGCATTACCTTGTGACACAGTCAGTTACTTTTAAGTGAAATAGGTCCTCATTTGAAAGGCCATCTGTTCGTTAAATTATTATTTATTTTTTTACAGACCGGTCCTCTTAAACCCAAACGACTATTCCGCCAACCCCCCTCTGAAACTGACCCCATATGAAATAGAATCAAGGAGTAGCCATTGTGTCCTCAAGCTTGTTGAACAATATTTTGTTAACCGCTTACTTTCAATAGCCTTGTTGTTGGAAACTGATTATGTTCAGGACATTGGAGTCTCAAGGTCTCCAAAGATGGAAAATTGACTTTTAGATGACCATTTTTTTGATAAATTCAGCTGATTTTTTTGTAAACTGCATGATTTTTTAAACAATATTTGCTAAAGGCTGGGATGGGGGGGAGATCTACCAACACCATGGGGCTGGGGGGGATCTACCAACACCATGGGGCTGGGATGGGGGGAGATCTACCAACACCATGGGGCTGGGGGATCTACCAACACCATGGGGCTGGGGGATCTACCAACACCATGGGGCTGGGGGGGATCTACCAACACCATGGGGCTGGGGGATCTACCAACACCATGGGGCTGGGATGGGGGAGATCTACCAACACCATGGGGCTGGGATGGGGGAGATCTACCAACACCATGGGGCTGGGGGATCTACCAACACCATGGGGCTGGGATGGGGGAGATCTACCAACACCATGGGGCTGGGATGGGGGAGATCTACCAACACCATGGGGCTGGGATGGGGGAGATCTACCAACACCATGGGGCTGGGATGGGGGAGATCTACCAACACCATGGGGCTGGGATGGGGGGAGATCTACCAACACCATGGGGCTGGGATGGGGGGCTGGGAGATCTACCAACACCATGGGGCTGGGATGGGGGAGATCTACCAACACCATGGGGCTGGGATGGGGGAGATCTACCAACACCATGGGGCTGGGATGGGGAGATCTACCAACACCATGGGGCTGGGATGGGGGGAGATCTACCAACACCATGGGGCTGGGGGATCTACCAACACCATGGGGCTGGGGGAGATCTACCAACACCATGGGGCTGGGGGGGAGATCTACCAACACCATGGGGCTGGGATGGGGGCTGGGGGGAGATCTACCAACACCATGGGGCTGGGGGGAGATCTACCAACACCATGGGGCTGGGGGGGAGATCTACCAACACCATGGGGCTGGGGGGGAGATCTACCAACACCATGGGGCTGGGGGGGATCTACCAACACCATGCGGCTGGGATGGGGGAGATCTACCAACACCATGGGGCTGGGAGGGGGGAGATCTACCAACACCATGGGGCTGGGATGGGGGGCTGGGAGATCTACCAACACCATGGGGCTGGGAGGGGGAGATCTACCAACACCATGGGGCTGGGATGGGGGAGATCTACCAACACCATGGGGCTGGGGGGAGATCTACCAACACCATGGGGCTGGGATGGGGGGAGATCTACCAACACCATGGGGCTGGGGGAGGGGGCTGGGAGATCTACCAACACCATGGGGCTGGGGGAGATCTACCAACACCATGGGGCTGGGATGGGGGAGATCTACCAACACCATGGGGCTGGGATGGGGGAGATCTACCAACACCATGGGGCTGGGGGAGATCTACCAACACCATGGGGCTGGGGGAGATCTACCAACACCATGGGGCTGGGGGAGATCTACCAACACCATGGGGCTGGGGGGGAGATCTACCAACACCATGGGGCTGGGGGAGATCTACCAACACCATGGGGCTGGGGGAGATCTACCAACACCATGGGGCTGGGGGGGAGATCTACCAACACCATGGGGCTGGGGGGAGGGGGAGATCTACCAACACCATGGGGCTGTCTCTTATGATAACATCCCCTTGCCTTCAATCTATTTCATCTAGATTAAAGCTGAAGTGAGTGATTTGATGGGTCAGTATATGATTATTATATTGACTGGAAGTAAAGTGAGTTTCTAAACACTGCCATTTTCAGGGAGGTGACACATGTAGAGTAACCTTCTCTCCATGCACACTCCCACTAGGTAGTGGTCGTAGCTTTGGTTTATCGGGAACAATGTATTTGGCTGCACAAGGTGCCCTAAATAGCAGCTTTGTGTTGCCTTCTCACAGTGGCAATAGAGCCATGTTATACTGCCAATCTTACTTTCTGTACGGCTACTGTTTTGCACTGTATGCCTTTGAACCGGCTATAGCTTGTTGACTTCTTTACACTATGTTGACGGGCCTTATTTAAGGACGCTCAATGCGCAGGGGAGCTTCTGTCCAGGAGCCCGACTGGTTCTTGTTGTTTAATTAAAGGAACAGTACATGAAAGCAACAACCATATAACTGTATCTCTTCGTTGAGTAAACCGTAGTTAGCCAGTTTTCTATTGTTGGCTCTCAGTACAACACCAAGAGAACAATGGGATATAAACAATGACTGCAAAAGTTAATGATCTGCATAGGGGATAATATTTGTTTTTACGTCCTTTAATACGGTCCAATAAGAGGAATAAGTAAGACGCTTGAATCCATGAAATCCGTGAAGTCTCTTATCTTGGAGGAACCTCCATGCATATACTGGATGCTAGCTTCAGGAGTAGCTTCTAAATGTTTTCAATGTCGTTGTGTAGTTGATAGCACTATTATCAAAAAGCTATTTGTCATTCCATGGGCGTCTCTGAGGAAAGCTTTGTGTGTCACTGTGACTGCCGTGCGTGCTTAGAGGTGTAGACTTTATCAATAGCGACAAGTGTGTTCTGTAGTGACGTTGTACTGCCATTTCCCTTCCACATGCTGAGAGAGTGCGTGGCATCGTCAGTTCTTATTACTGTGCCGCGGCTGGTTGGTTGATTGACAGGGCTACACACAGGAGTTCTAGAATGTTTTATGGGAGAGCGAGAGTGGTTGGATTCACACAGCATTACGTTGAGCACTGTGCAATACTTGTATGTTCATCCCATAGTGTTGTGTTTGTAGTGTTTGCCCGAGAAAAAAAATGAATATTTAAAGTTGACTCCTATCAAGTCAGACGTGTTCCTCTCCAGTGAGATGGTTAGGACACAGCACATGTAGATTCTGTGGTGGTTGGAGTCTGACATCTAAAATCCTTCTGTTAAGGGTTCCCTCCTATCTAGTTAGTTTTTTCTTGCACACAGATCCAGCATCAGAAATTTCAGGACATATTGGGAATGGGAAATACCAAAATATGACACCCACATACACATGAAAACATTTAAGTGACCCCTCACCCTCTAAAAGTGCATATGTACATATTTTCATAATTGTCCAAAAATTAATGAATTTATCATATTGAAACGTATCACATCTTGTCATGATAACGTCATCCATCGTTGTATGAACCTGATCTACTATACTATATCTAATTATGATTCTTTTTTATTAATAAGTTATGTTTACAACCCTGTTGAAAATACTTTTATATTTGAAATGAAAACTCTGAATGTAAAGAATGGGCTGTGTGTTTGTGGTGATTAACTGTGGGATTCGTAGTTGCCACTTTTCTTTCATTGTTGCAGAAATATGTTGATTTGTGTGTGTTTTAATTTATGTATTTAAACACCCTTTTGGGTAGACCTTCCCCGGATAAACTATACATTCCAGAAACATTGAACATACATTTAATCACAGCAGAATGTGCTCTAATGAATTACATTCCCTCTTGATCTATATATTTTTTCATGTAACATATTTATTATGCATCCCTTAAATCATGAATTACAAAAAACACTTGTTTAAATAAAACAAGGATAAAACGTAGGCTCAGTATTTGAATGGGATGAGCAACTCCATAGGGGTACGACTAAATCACAAACGAAAGGCTGTAATCAGTATTTAAAGGGGAAGGAAATCAAAATGCTTCAACAAAAGGAAAGGAAAGCGTCAAACTCTTGAGGGGCGGGACACTACAGTAAGAGGCAGCATTACAGGATCAGATTGTGAGGTGTGTAACTCACCACAAGAAAAGCCATTAGCTGCAATGTAATGCTACTTTACTGGTCCCCCCTACTAAAGTGTGGAAGCAAAACCACTCACATCCTATTCAAGAAAAGCCCATACATCTCACTGTGTGACCAGAAACATACACGATTCTCTAAAATGACGACAACAAAAAGCCACTCTAACCTTTCAAGACGAAGCTGTGTAAAGTATTAGAGTCTGATGCTGTAGAAAGATCCTAGTTGCCTTTGTGTATATCAACTGCCTGCTTGAGTATTTTCTGTGTTGACATTTTCTCTGTAATCTTGTACAACTGTTTGGGCTGTTTTTCCTGCCATATCGCTCGCGGTGACAGCGAGCTGACAGATACTGTATATTGCTGTGTATACCTTCATTTTTTATGAGGTGTTTTACAGTTTTGTTTCACTTTGTGTAGTGATTCATTCTGTGGAGTTTTTGACTGTTGTTATATAACTTCATATACACAAATTATCAATAAATTGTTTTATTTCCTGTTGATACAGAACCTTTTCAAGTGCTTCTTTTTTTCCGGATACTGGTTTGGTTCACTTTTATTTTAATTTTGATGTGCGAGCAGATAATACTGACATTCACATTTTCGACAACATGCCTTCATCAGCATAAGAATAAGAAGCATTGAGTGAATTGAATAATAAACATTGAGTGCTTATAAAACCTAGATTTATTTTCATAATGAGCCAAATCTAGGAAATGCTGTAATCTGTTTAATCAACAGAGACCAGAAAAATGTATAAGAGTGTGGCAGTATAGCAGCAACAGCAGCATCTAGTGGTCAAAACCTGGTAAATTCACAGTAAATAATCCAAGTGATTTAAATTACACATTTTTTATGAGGGGAAAAAAACATCTCCAGATTCACAGGGAATACATTACATATTATGGATAAGCAATACTACAAGCCACAGCTTCATACTACTTGTCAAACATAGAGAACTGATACTGTATACTAGTTGTTGGGGTAGCAGTGGTGTGGGGTAATGGGGGGGTCCGTGGGTGGCTTTTTGACCATTCGTTTGGATTCCTCATGTTTAACTCATTGCTAGAAAGGATGTTAGCTACTATATTTAGTGAATATTATGTGATCCCTATTTAAATGGTCAATTTGGATCCAATCAATTAGTTTAATTCCTCATCGATCCAATTATATTTCAACAAAATAATGTTGCATGAAGGCTAATCTTATATTTTTATAACAACATCAATTATTTCAGAACAATCTGAGATGGTGGGTGTCAAAATCCTTTCTAGTGCTTTTTGAGATGGAATGACCTGACAATCATTCAGACATGATCAAATGACTAACAGAGACAGTGAATGGGAACACACAGTGTGAAAGGAAGTAACACATACCTTCTGAGTCTTCATCCAGTATACTTGATACATTAGTCAAATTCGTAGCAGTTCACATGTTTATTGCCCGGACAATGGAGATCGAACCCATATTTGCTGATCTGAACATCTGCAAAACTTACCGTCAACTTTATCCACCAGGAGATCTGAAAGTGCATACTATCCACTTAAGATTCTTTGAATATAGCCCAGGAATACTCTCAGATGACTTAAGGGAGTTTAACTTTCACTCTGAATTGGTGATAGGAATCGTATGCATCGAATGAACCTGGGTTTGGTGTGGTTGAAATGGTTTTATTCTATAAACGTATAATGATTTGGTAACTTTCAGACAATTATTTAAGGATATCTTCTATTTGCATTGGATTTGAACCAGCAGTAGTAATGTGGAACTGACCTCTTAGGTCAACAATCTAATGTTTTTAGTTTTTATTAACCCTTCCACAGGAGGACAAATATATTTGTAGTTTTTTTTACAGCTTTTCTGCCACATATTCATACATTTTGCATATACATTTTACATACACATTTTGCATACACATTTTACATACACATTTTGCATATACATTTTGCAAATACATTTTACATACACATTTTGCATATATATTTTACATACACATTTTGCATACACATTTTGCATATATATTTTACATACACATTTTGCATATATATTTTACATACACATTTTGCATACACATTTTACATACACATTTTGCATATACATTTTACATACACATTTTGCATACACATTTTGCATACACATTTTACATACACATTTTGCATACACATTTTGCATATACATTTTGCAAATACATTTTACATACACATTTTGCATACACATTTTGCATATACATTTTGCAAATACATTTTACATACACATTTTGCATACACATTTTGCATATACATTTTGCAAATACATTTTACATACACATTTTGCATACACATTTTGCATATACATTTTGCAAATACATTTTACATACACATTTTGCATATACATTTTGCAAATACATTTTACATACACATTTTGCATACACATTTTACATACACATTTTGCATATACATTTTGCAAATACATTTTACATACACATTTTGCATATATATTTTACATACACATTTTGCATATACATTTTACATATACATTTTACATACACATTTTGCATATACATTTTACATACACATTTTACATACACATTTTGCATATACATTTTACATACACATTTTGCATACACATTTTACATACACATTTTGCATACACATTTTACATACACATTTTGCATACACATTTTGCATATACATTTAACATATACATTTTACATATACATTTTACATACACATTTTGCATATACATTTTGCATACACATTTTGCATACACATTTTACATACTGTACATGTTACCTTTATATAAAGCAATCACATAACAATAATGCATTACCAAACATAAGCTATTTTTTTAACCATACCTGAACCTGTGACCAGAAACAAGCTACATAGGGGCAATACCAGAATAAATTATCTAGTGATTCTGTCTCTTCGCAGCAAAATCTACAGAGCTGAGAATGTTGTATGCACCATATATATAGAATTCTGTTGGTGGCAAGAATTGTATCTAATAATTTAAATGTAAAAACTCTAAGTGTTTACTCAAGTGTTGTTTTCTGTACCAGTTCATGTGCCATGGAATCTGTACATCGAAAATCTCTTCCCATTTATTTTTCAACCTGTACGGCGCAGATGTCAAAAAAAATTATCTTCAAATGAAACTCAGCCAATTTGTATCTTTAATATTTGACAGGCAAATAAGTTCCATACCTTCTCCCTTTTCCACTTGCCATTATTGTGGTAATGCTGCAATCAGTTGGTTGTAAATTTTGATTGAGCAGACATTCCCATATATTTTCGATAGCTGCATATGTGACATAACCCCACCATTTCTATTCATAATATCATTAATAAATAATACTTTTTTTTCGCCATAAAGATTTATTTTTATTTTTTATTAATCAGTATATTGGAGTTTAACTATAACATTTGTTGTAATATTTTCTGGAGGATAAAATTGTAACCATCTTTGTATGGCTTGTTTAAGAAAGGGCGATACTTTAAACAAAATTTACTTTTCAATTGGTCGGTAATGAGAAGTTGTCATCTATATGAAGGCAAAAAGTCAATTTGAGAACAAAGGATGAGCCTTTCTTAATAATCTACTGGAGAAGCATTTGGGGTTTTAGTATAACTTATGTATGAGTGAAGCTTTTAGTAAGAGGTTTCAAGCATTAATATTGAATCATTTTAGCCCCCCCAAACTCATATTCATTATACAAATATGGATGTTTAATTTTGTCTGGCTTAGCATTCCAAATAAAATGAAATATTACAATTTAAAAAACAATTCATCTGGAGTAGGCAGTGCCATTAGTAAGTAAATAAACTGTGATAGGACCAAAGAGTTAATCAATGTGTTAATCAATGATTTCTCCATAAACTACAGGGTAGTGTAAACATGGTGTCTTTTAACGATCCAATACATAATATGGTACACGGGTCATAATTAGGTTTTAGTCCAGAGAGGCTAGAAAAGTGATCAAGATCTTCAGGAATCCAGATTGCGAACATAAGAAAAAACTTGAGTCATCGGCATATATCGACACTCTTGTTTTGTCCCCTGGATTTCTAACCCCTTGATGTTCTTGTTGGATCTCATTTTTATAGCTAGCATTTTAATGGCCATATTAAATAGATATGGAGACAACGGACAGCTTTGTTTTACTCCTCTTAAGAAGTAACCATTATTTACTATTTGACATCTGGGGTTGCTTTACACAACTTTAACCCGTTGTATAAGAGATTCACCAAAATGAAAGTAATCCAGGCATTTATATAGAAGTCTGCTATGAAGACCAGGCCTGGTATCTTTGATGTTTCATAATGTTCAATTGTTTCAAGCAATTGTTGTATATTATTATAAAGAAAACATATACTTAAAACATTTAGCTTCTTCTTTCAAAATGTAATTTGGTGAATCATGGATGACTTGATCATTTATAACGAGTTTCTGTAAATTATTTTTGGTAGCATTTCTATGTTGAAGGTTCAAGAACAATTCTTAACAATCCTTTTCTTAACAACCATTGCCATTCTAGCGAAGGCTCATATCATATTGCCTAGTTCAGAGCATGCACAGACCAGCTGGCTCTTTTATGGACATTTTCATACTCTCCCTATCCCAGCCTGTCGTCCCCACTTGTTTCAAGATGTCACTAAGCTCAGAGTCTGAACTCCTCTCTGTGCAACTGGGTCCTATATTTCCTGACAGGCCGACTCCAGGTGGTGAGGGTAGGCAACACAGATCCTCTACACGGGCCCCCCAAGGGGTGTGTATTCAGCACCCTCCTGTACTCCCTGTTCACCCAGTGTTGAATTCAAGTGTTGTTGAAATTTGCCTAGGTTCTGAGAGGGGAAACAATGGAGTCAACATGCAATTCAATATAAGAAAGGTGTTCTTAATGTTTTGTACACTCGGTGTAACTCAACTGTAATAAGTCAACTATAATAAACCTGGGACACCAGCCTTAACCTCTGAGCCACTCTAGTCTACTCCTCTGTAGTTGGCAAAATCGCAGAGTATATTCTTGGCTCCTGCCGTCAGAGTTTTTTATGTAATCTGATTACATAAAAAAAAAAACTTTAATCAGTTAGGTTACCAACTAAAATATTGTAATCAGATTAGAGATGACTTCTTGGGTCACTTTTAAATTCAGAAAGGATGTTAACAAGGAGGAAAAAAACATTATTACACCTTTCTGTTTTCTCAATGACATTCAATTCAACATTGAAAAAAGGCACAAGTTTAAGTTTGTTCCACCTGAGCGAATCTGACCACAAGTCAGCGACCACTATGATGACACTCCAAATGCGTTTGATGGATAATTGTTTTCTTCTAATGCCTCTTAAGGGTAAAATAATCCAGAGGTTACTGAAAGTAATCAGATAACGTCACTGTGTTTGAGTAATCCAAATGTTATGTTACTAATTACAATTTTGGATAGGTAACTAGTAACTGTATTGGCTGACATTTAGAAAGTAACCTACCCAACCCTACGAAGACCTTGCATATCACAGCTCTCTCCACAAGATGGAGACACAAGACCGTTTTTATACAATGATTTCTGCATGATATTCTTCACTACGAAGACTTGGGCATTTGGAGTGAAGTATGAATGTTGTTACTGCTGTCCCTCTGTTAGAATGGTGGCTTGTCCATCAAAGTATCAGGTAACACGTACTATTTAATTCAAACAATTCGATTAAAACCTTTATAAGTGTACTATTTATCATAATTTGCTTACATAGTTTTTCTAAATGCATATGCAGTGCCCTCTATATCAGCCCAGGCCATCCATTTACTTTTAAAGGCCCTGATATACACGAGTCTTTGCTGCCATGTACTGGACTGGACTAATATATCAATTGGCTCCATACATATCTGTAGGATAGAATCATTAGAAAGTTCCATCAAATTAATCAACATAGCTTAAATGGCAATCCCACCACTTTTCAACCTCCTTTTCATTATCTCCAGCACAATACCAGTGTCTAAATGTGTGAAAACGGTATATTCCTATGTTCTGTAGAAAACAAATAGTTAAAAGTTCTACCAGATGACATCAACAAAAGTGAAAACATATTTAAAACACTGATTTCAAACACTATGAGATTCGTGGTGACTTGGGGAGAAAGAACATACCCTCTGGCTAGAAACTCGTTGCAGGTCTTGAAAAATCGCCGTTTCTTTTTAATTGTAATCCTACACGGTGATGTCACTGAGAAGCATTTCTTACGACCTTGGTTCTCATCTTTTTAACATGACAGATCATATTCACATATGTAGGTCTAGTTTGGTGCTGAAGATAACGAATACAAGGTTGAAAAGTGGCGGAATTGCCATTTACAATGGCTATTCAGCATCAAACGCGACTTCATTCATTGTAGCCACAGGCATCATCAAAGCAGTTTTCATGCAAAGTCATGGGGCGTGCATGGACTCTTATTTTGAAAAGCGTGTTTCGAACTGCAGAAGTTGAGCGTTAATTACTTATGACGCGTTCAAAACGACTGTGAACTTGTGCCGCGTTCAAAACAAATGGGAACTCAAAAGTCTCCGTCTTACGACTTCAGTGGGTTCAAGACAACTGGGAAATTGCGTTTTTTTTTTTAAACAGAGTGGGAAAAAATAGTTTTGAACGGTCATCCAACTCGGAATTCGGGCCTCTTTCTTGAACTCCGGCCTTCCGACCTGAAGATCACCTACGTCATGATTTGACCTTTTTTCGAGTTCCCAGCTGCCTTGAAAGCCTCCGAGTCAGTACTTTGACAGTGCGACGGTTTGTCCTCCGAGAACATACGTTTCGCTGTTGCCTTGTTAGGTGCCAAAAACAAGATGCTCTCTTACATCATTGGGGTAAATATTAGTTGCCAGCTAGCTAAACATTGTATTTTTTTTTACATTGCTTAGGCTCAGCTACAGTTTTGCGATTTGACAGTGCACAAGGTGGAATCTATAGCGAACAGTAGCAAGTTAGCTAGTAGTTATGGTTGGCTAACTAGTACTGTAGACTACAGTGTAGCTAGTGACAGATCTTCGTCGTGAACCATCATGTTTGCAATCCATCGTAATTGCAGTAAGTCATATGGTGTATATAGTAAACTGTCATTGTAACTAGCTAACTTGATAAGAGGCAAAGCAAACGCTTTGGTTATTGAGATGTTTGGGCGTTTAGCTAGAAGCTAGCTTATCATGCAACTTGCCAACTAACCCTCTCTATTCGCAGTGGTTTATTTGTTATGGAGCTAGGAAGTTAGCTACCTAGTTTACGTGATTGACACTCGGGTTAATTTCTGATCAAAATAGCAAGCATGGAGATATCTGCACATGTGTCAAAGGAGCGCACGCCACAGTGGCTCTAAGTTACCCTGTCGTTAAGTTAGCTAGCTACTAGCTATCGAACAGCGGTGAGCGCAGCAGTTTGGTCCAATTTTTTTTATTGAACCTTTTTTAATTAGGCAAGTCAGTGAAGAACACATTTATTATTTACAATGAAGGACAAACCCGGACGACGCTGGGCCAATTGTGCGCAGGCCTATGGGACTCCCAATCACGGTCAGATGTGATACAGCCTGGAATCGAACAAAGGATTGTAGTAACGCTTCTTGCACTAAGATGCAGTGCCTTATGCTGCTTGGGGAAAGTTACTCTGACATGACCACTCTCCTAGGGAAGCATTGCGCCTATCCATAATGACTAAACTATTTATGTAAAGTTAGGTGTAATTGCACACTGACTGATGCATTGCATATCAGTACAAAAATAGGGTATATCCTAGTGACTGTTAAACACCTGTTTTTTTGATGACATGTTGGTAGGTCTGTAATTTCCCCCTCCCAATCATGGCAGCAGTTTTTGCAATGTTCAACATTGTAAAGATCAACATCCTTATTTCCACAATAACTTTGACTGAAAAGGCAAACCTTCCTTTCCCATCTCCACAGCTCATTCGGAGCAGTATCGACAACATCATCAACCTCATCCTGAGCCTCTTCCTCTCAAAGAAGAAACCTGCCATCACTCTAGAGGACCCCAACATCAAATATGCATTAAGGCTGATAGATAAAGAGGTAAGAATTCAGTGTTGTGATCAGGTTATTATTCCTGTGCTGTGGTGAAACCACGTTCACATTATTAATATAATAGAGTGAATGAAACAAGTTGGACTAAGAAATAATGAGTAACAATTGTGACTACAGAAGACATGTTTGATCTGGGATGCCCAGTGCTGTTCTAGGAAGACTTAGGGCAATTCCATGAAACAGAGTGATGCTCAGACTCAGAGTTTTCACTCAAATTTATGTCAAATTAAAAACCAATGATTGCAAAGTGAATCAAACCATACAACTATGTAAAGTGACTACTTTTAACAAGTTCCACACCCAAGAAACAAATTTACTTGATCAGTGCAGATGCAGTGTTTGGTAACATAATGATCGCACTAACTGTCATTATGTTACCAAGCGTTGAATCTGCACTGAGTTCTATGCTTTGTTTAACTTTGTAATCGTTGTTTTGTTTGAGTCTCAGCATCACTCTGTTACTGTGGAAATGCCCCTTACCATTACAGGAACTTCACAAAGACCAAACAAATAAGTTAGACTTGTCTGTGTCACAAGCCCTTTAGGACTTGGGCTGGGCAGCTGCTGCATTGCTACAGACTGGTTTCTCCATTTAGTGCAGAGGTCAATATGCAAACAGTCTGGATTATAGTTTGAAGTCATTGTTCTTGTACAGACTGCTACTGTGGATCAAGGCTAACAGTCAGTCAAGTGTGTGGTTTATCTATATCGGGGGTAATCAAATGTTATTGGTCACATACTGTTCTCAAATCAAATTGTATTTGTCACATACATGGTTAGCAGATGTTAATGCAAGTGTAGTGAAATGCTTGTGCTTCTAGTTCTGACTGTGCAGTAATATCTAACACGTAATCTAACAATTTCACAACTACCTTATACACACAAGTGTAAAGGAATGAATAAGAATATGTACATATAAATATATGTATGAGTGATGGCCGAACGGCATAGGCAAGATGCAGTAGATGGTATAGAGTACAGTATATACATATGAGATGAGTGGGTATGTAAACATTGTATAAAGTGGCAAGTGATACATTTATTCCATTATTAAAGTGGCTGGAGTTGCATCAGTATGTTGGCAGCAGCCACTCAATGTTAGTGATGGATGTTTAAAAGTCTGATGGCCTTGAGTTAGAAGCTGTTTTTCAGTCTCTCGGTCCCTGCTTCGATGCATCTGTACTGACCTCGCCGTCTGGATGATAGCGGGGTGAACAGGCAGTGGCTTGGTTGTGGTTGTTGTCCTTGATTATAATCATGGCTGTGATTATAATCGAAGAGAATTCTCTTGGGAGACAATGCGGTCAGCATTTGATTGTAAGGAATTCTAGGTCAGGCGAACAAAAGGACTTGAGTTCCTGTAGGTTGTTATGATCACACCACAACTCGTTAATCGTAAGGCATACACCCCCGCCCTTCTTCTTACCAGAGAGATGCTTGTTTCGGTTGGCGCGATGCGTGAAAAAGCCAGGTGGCTGTTCTGAGTCTTAACGTATCCCGAGTGAGCCATGTTTCCGTGAAACAGAGAATGTCACATTCTCTGTCTCTCTGGAAGGCAACCCCCTGCTCGGATTTCGTCTACCTTGTTGTCAAGAGACTGGACATTGGCGAGTAGTATACTCGTGAGCGACGTGCCCATCTACGGAGCCTGACCACTAGACCGCTCCGTCTGCCCCTTCTGCGGCGCTGTTGTTTTGGGTCGCCTACTGGGGTCCGATCCATTGTCCTGGGTGGTGATCCAAACAGAGAATCAGTTTTGGGAAAGTCGTATTGTTGGTGAGTTGACGTTGCTCTTATATCCAATAGTTCCTCCCGGCTGTATGTAATAAGACAAAATAAAAATACTGCTAGTTTCCTAAGAAAGCGAAGCGACCATCACTCTTACCCTATGCGGTCTGGAGCCTGCTTGTTTTCTGTTCTAATTGATAATTAATTGCATACACCTGGTGTCCCAGGTCTAAATATAGCCCTGATTAGAGGGAAACAATGAAAAAACGGGTAACTGAGGTCCAGAGTTGTGTTTGAGGGATCTGTATCATGTCAGTGTTTCTGGAGCTGTGAAATTCTGTGTTCTCACAGATCATCAGTCATGACACAAGGAAATTCCGTTTTGCCCTGCGGGAGAATGATCATGTCCTTGGGCTACCCATTGGTGAGTACATTCAATTGATGATTTCAGCATTTGTATAAAAACAATATTAGACTATAGTATAAAATTTAATGTAATCCTGGTCTGAATCTGAAATCATACACTGCTCAAAAAAATAAAGGGAACACTAAAATAAAACATCCTAGATCTGAATGAAATATTCTTATTAAATACTTTTTTCTTTACATATTTGAATGTGCTGACAACAAAATCGCACACAAATGATCAATTGAAATCAAATTTATCAACCCATGGAGGTCTGGATTTGGAGTCACACTCAAAATTTAAAGTGGAAAACCACACTACAGGCTGACCCAACTTTGATGTAATGTCCTTAAAACAAGTCAAAATGAGGCTCAGTAGTGTGTGTGGCCTCCACGTGCCTGTATGACCTCCCTACAACGCCTGGGCATGCTCCTGATGAGGTCGCGGATGGTCTCCTGAGGGATCTCCTCCCAGACCTGGACTAAAGCATCCGCCAACTCCTGGACAGTCTGTGGTGCAGCGTAGCGTTGGTGGATGGAGCCAGACATGATGTGCTCAATTGGATTCAGGTCTGGGGAACGGGCGGGCCAGTCCATAGCATCAATGCCTTCCTCTTGCAGGAACTGCTGACACACTCCAGCCACATGAGGTCTTGCATTAGGAGGAACCCAGGGCCAACTGCACCAACATATGGTCTCACAAGGGGTCTGAGGATCTCATCTCGGTACCTAACGGCAGTCAGGCTACCTCTGGCGAGCACATGGAGGGCTGTGCGGCCCTACACCATGACTGACCCACCGCCAAACCGGTCATGCTGGAGGATGTTGCAGGCAGCAGAACGTTCTCCACGGCATCTCCAGACTGTCACATGTGCTCAGTGTTAACCTGCTTTCATCTGTGAAGAGCACAGGGTGCCAGTGGCAAATTTGCAAATCTTGGTGTTCTCTGGCAAATGCCAAACGTCCTGCACAGTGTTGGGCTGTAAAGCACAACCCCCACCTGTGGACGTCGGGTCCTCATACCACCCTCATGGAGTCTGTTTCTGACCGTTTGAGCAGACACGTGCACATTTGTGGCCTGCTAGAGGTCATTTTGCAGGGCTCTGGCAGTGCTCCTCCTTGCACAAAGGCGTCGGTAGCGGTCCTGCTGCTGGGTTGTTGGCCTCTTCCATGTCTCCTGATGTACTGGCCTGTCTCCTGGTAGCGCCTCCTGGTAGCGCCTCTCTGGACACTACGCTGACAGACACAGCAAACCTTCTTGCCACAGCTCGCATTGATGTTCCATCCTGGATGAGCTGCACTACCTGAGCCACTTGTGTGGGTTGTAGACTCCGTCTCATGCTACAACTAGAGTGAAAGCACCTCCAGCATTCAAAAGTGACCAAAACATCAGCCAGGAAGCATAGGAACTGAGAAGTGGTCTGTGGTTATCACCTGCAGAACCACTCCTTTATTGGGGGTGTCTTGCTAATTGCCTATAATTTCCACCTGTTGTCTATTCCATTTGCACAACAGCATGTGAAATTTATTGTCAATCAGTGTTGCTTCCTAAGTGGACAGTTTGATTTCACAGAAGTGTGATTGACTTGGAGTTACATTGTTTTAAGTGTTCCCTTTATTTTTTTGAGCTGTGTATAAAAATGTATCTGTTCGTAGTGTTGTCTTCGACTCTTCATTTAAGTGGCCACCATACTTTGACTGTGTTTTTGTTCCCAGGGCAACACATATACCTGTCTGCCAAGCCAGATGGAGTCCTGGTGGTCAGACCGTACACACCTGTGTCTAGTGACGACGACGTAGGCTTTGTAGACCTGGTAGTCAAGGTACACAAATCATCGAAGACGCTTTCTCTGTACTATAATTCAACCTCCATCTCCTCAACCAGTTTTCCCAACGAATGTTCTTCCTGCTTCCCAGATTTACTACAAGAATGTTAATCCAAAATTTCCTGAAGGTGGGAAGATGAGTCAGTACTTGGAGAGCCTCCGGATTGGCGACACCATTGATTTCAGAGGGCCCAGCGGCCTGCTGGTCTACCAAGGAAACGGTGAGTCATCCCATTTGCCCGACATTGCCACTGTGTGGTAGATACAGGGACAACTATCACGTAATATCCTGTTATGTATATTTAGTCCTTGGCTGACAATCTGTTTCTAAAGTGTTTAGTTGTCACTGCTCTGAGCTAGGTCAATGGTGAAGAAGTGCACGCAAACCATTCCTTTACTAAGTTGATTTGTTTACTGGGTGTTTCAACAGGGGCTTTTGCCATCAAGGCAGAAAAAAAGGCGGAGCCTGTGATCAAAACCTCCAAGCAAGTGGGCATGATCGCAGGAGGGACTGGTAAAACAAAAGCCATGCTCAATCTGTACATGGCAGAATGGCCACCTGTAACGGGTTGACATGTGTTCTATTGGCTCCTGTTCCCTCAGGAATCACTCCCATGCTGCAGATCATCACAGCTATAATGAAGGATCCCCAGGACCAGACTGTGTGTCACCTGCTCTTCGCCAACCAGGTGAGTTTATGCCACTTTCTTCATCTGGATTGAATCTAATGTTCTAACATGGGCTAGTAGTTCTAATACCTTCTCTATCCTATTCTCCCTCAGACTGAGAAAGACATCTTGCTTCGACCGGAGTTGGAGGAGATCGCAGCTAATCACCCAACCCGATTCAAGCTATGGTTCACCCTGGACAGGGCTCCTGAGGGTAAGAGATGCCCATAACTTCTATTATGTTTCAATGAACATGATCTAATATAGGCAAATTAATGTTTGTTTGCCCTGTTGAAGTGTCAATAAAAACCATTTAAAGGCTGAACGGACGGTTCAAAGATTGAGAACACTAAGAAGTAAGAATCTTGTCTGGTCCGGAGTGACTTAAACTTTAATGTCTTTTTGCTCATCAGAGTGGGAGTACAGCCAAGGCTTCATCAGTGAAGACATGGTGAGGGACCACCTTCCACCCCCTGGAGACGACACTCTCATCCTCCTGTGTGGACCGCCTCCCATGATCCAGTTTGCCTGTAACCCCAACCTGGACAAAGTGGGCCATGCCAGCAGCCGGAGGTTCACCTTTTAGAAGCCACCTCGGGGGAGGGATTCCCCAGGGCTCAATGATCCGCCACACCCAACATTTATAAAAACCTGCTTGATCATCTATTGAAATCATTTTGTTCATCCTGTAATTTGTTGTGCCTCAATTTCTAAAACAGAATCCTGAAATGAGTGGTGTCCAAAGCATTTTCTGTTGATCAAGAGGTTTATCATTCTGAATTGAATCACTGGTAGTTGGGGGAGTAGAAGTTCCTCCTGTCAAACTAATTGTGACAACCAGATACTTGTGTACTGAACAAAATATAAATGCAACAACTTCAAACATTTTACTGAGTTACAGTTCATAGGAGGTAATCGGTTAATTTAAATTGGGCCCTAATCTATGGATTTCACATGACTGGGCACGGGTGGGCCTGGGAGTCAATCAGAATGAGTTTTTGTCCCCCACGAAAGGGCTTTGTTAAAGACATACTCATGGCCTTTTATTGTCCCCAGCACAAGGTGCACTGATGTAATGATCATGCTCTTTAATCAGCTTCTTGATATGCCACACCTGTTAGGTGTATGGATTATCTTGGAAAGGAGAAATGCTCACTAACAGGGATGTACCGGTAAACAAATTTGTACAGAAAATGAAAATCAGCTTTTTGTGCGACTGGAACATTTCTGGGATCTTTCAATTCAGCTCATGAAACCAACACATTGTTTTATATTTTTTTTGTTCAGTATAGTTGTAACTTGACTCGAGTGCCTTCGCAATTGCCATCCTTTGGTAAAGTAATTTTTGTATGCACAGCTGAAGACATCACCATAATACTGCTTACTTTGCTTCCACTGCAAATTATTCCAAAGTGTTATGTATAACTTTGCACATTGATGTACCTATTCCATATTGTTGCAGAAAGACTCTCATTGTGTGACTACTAAAAGATAGGATATCTTGAAGCTGTTCTGTTACGGAAGTATTTCCATGTGCTTAAATGTCATTTGCTTACTTGTCCTTACATCACTTGAATTACGGTTTCTTTATGCAACATGTTTGTTATATACAGTGAGACCAATAAAATACAAATGCAATCAGTTGGTTTAGTCTGTAAGAAATGGCTGTGGTTACCACCAAGCAATGACTCCTCCCACCACGTAAGTCACCAAGTTAGGATCGGCACCTTAGGCTGCGCTTACAGACAGCCCAATTCTGTGATTTTTTTAAATATATTTTTTTACAAACGTCTTTTGACCAATCACATCAGGATGTGAAAAGATCTAAGCACAGCCTTGAATCTGGCAGTTATCTAGTTGCCAGGTTGAACAAATACAATGTGAAGCATTGTAGTGGCTGTTTGTATTCAGTCAGAGGTTGTGGGTTCAAATCCTATTTTCAGGGGTGCAACTTCCACTGTGGACATGTTCCCCCCCCCCACACACTTTTACAAAACGAGACTCGGTGTGCTTTAGGACCATAAGGATGCCTCTGAGCAGTCGGCTAGGCTGTTCGGGGTGTTTATCCGACTGGGGGAAAAAAACATTGTGTCCCCCAAACTTCTAAAGCCAAAGTTGTGCCCCTGCCCATTTCTATAACACCCAATGTCAAAATGCAAAGATAAGTTAGTGTGAAGGGGTCTCTGGTTGGTGTAAGGAGCCATAAGCAAGTGCTCAATAACTGTGAGACCTTGCTGAAGTGGAATAAATACCTATAAACATACTTCCACAAGTATTTGAAAATGTACATTGTACAGTACAGTGGTTCCCAAACATTCAACCTCCTGCAGCGCACCCCCTCTAGCACCAGGGTCAGCGCACTCAAATGTTTTTTTTTTGCCATCATTGTAAGCCAGCCACACTTACTATACGATACATTTATTAAACATATGAGTTTGTCACAACGCGGCTCGTGGGAAGTGACAATATAATCACTTTACTCTTACATATAAAACTTTATTTGTTCAATGTGAATAACTCACCACAGTTTAATGAGAATTGTGTGCTTGAAAGGATGTACATAACTCTGCAATGTTGGGTTGTAGTGGAGTCTCAGTCTTAAATACTTTTCCAAACAGTCTGTGCCTGTATTTAGTTTATGCTAGTGAGGGCCGAGAATCCACTCTCGCATAGGTATGTGGTTGCAAAGTCTTAACAGCGTGATTTGCCAAGGCAATAAACTCTGAGCACTGCCCTATCCAGAAATCTGGCAGTGGTTTCTGATCAAATTACATTTTCATAGAACCACTTGTTGAAATTTCAATGAGGCTCTCTTTTTAAAATATTGGTAAGTGGACTGGAGGCAGGGCATGAGAGTGATAACGAATCAAGTTGTTTGTGTCGTCCGTTTCGGGAAAGTACCTGCGTAATTGCGCACCCAGCTCACTCAGGTGCTTTGCCATATCACATTTGACATTGTCTGTAAGCTTGAGTTCATTTGCACACAAAAAAATCATACAATGATGGAAAGACCGGTGTGTTGTCCTTGTTAATGCAGACAGAAAAGAGCTTCTTAATCATAGCCTCAATGTTTTCCTGCACATTAAATATAGTTGCGGAGAGTCCCTTAATTGACCCCCCGTAGACGTAACGGACATATATATACCAGCTGTGCCAGGCCCATCACGTCTGTCGACTCATCCAGCTGTGACGCATTTAATTCCTGGCTTGTATGGAAAGCAGCAATTGTTTCAAAACATCTCCTGCGGTGTCACTGATGCGTCGGGAAACAATGTTGTTTGATGAAGGCATTGTCCCAGCCATATCCGCAGCAACAGGAAGAATTAAGTCCTCCACAATAGTATGTGGTTTGCCTGTCCTAGTCACTCGGTAGCTCACCATATAAGACGCTTCTAGCATGTCTTACTACTCGAAAGTCGTCTTTATTCTCGCTCCATAAACTAATTCGGCTTATTTTTCATATTGGCATGTTTTGTTTCTAAATGTTTGCGCAAGAGTGAAGGTTATCTGTGAGAAAGTAACGGTTAATGTGATTGGATGTTAATTATTCTGCCACCAGTATTTGACATTGTGTTATTTCACTGAACACTAGATGGTTTCATTGTATTTTTGGCAGTGAAACGAGGCCACTCAGGCAAGAAAAAAAGAAAAGAAAAAAAACTCACCCAAATTTATAGCCCGTTGGAAAATAATGTACCTTTTGAAAATGTTTAGAAATGATTTAAGAAGTGAATCACATTTATATTTGTCGTACCCCCTACGGCATTGTGCTACCCCAGCTTGGGAATGCCTGGGCTAGTATATACAGTTATATGTAGCCCATCATTTTTTACCATAATAGCTTTTATTGACAATTCTTTACAAAAAAAGATGCATAGAAACAGTACACAGTACATTACAGTGTTCACTGGTATGGTTATGGCTTGCAGAACGATATCATTGCTTTGTGGTGATGTTTACAATCTAGAAGGTTGGGCTTCCATGTAATGTTCCTAAGATTCATGGATATTATGACAAATTCAACAACATGGGAGGACAAACCAAAGTGATAATAGTGAAATAATTTGGGACACAAACAAAACATGCAGATAGGAGCATCAAATGAGAGGACAACATGGAGAGGAAATTATAATTCTGGATTGTTGTTTGACTTCAGTTGAGCACAGCCAACTGTGGTCTGAAGACAGATCTAAGTGTCCCACTGCAACTTGACCAATCTTTCAGGTTATATAATGGCTAATAATTACTTCCAAAAATAAGTCGGGACAAGGGCATACCATGTAAGGGACTCATTTGTGGATATTCAAACACATATTTAAAAACCAGTTCTGCAATACAATAAAAGTATGAAGTATAAAATAAATGCTCATATGTTGAAATCACAATTCATGCACTACATTTCGACAACTTAAATAAATACACATGTATAACTTCACTTGGGAATGCAGAGAGAGATCGTAAATTGTTGAAATGACAACAACTTAAGACTAAGGGCATAAGTGGTCTCACAGGTTGTAGAAGCAAGCCAGTCACAGCGCTTCATTAGGTTGGCATGGCGACACCAGCAGGGGCCAATGATGTGTATAAAACCTGGATTGCTGATGCTATGTACATGGCCATATTGGTACTCCTCAGAAGGAGCACTCCTCCATAGGAATGAATTGAATTCTACAGCACTTCACGAAAATGTTAAAGGACAAAATTACATGTATTTAGGTATTTATTCTATTAGGTGTCTAATAGAATATACCTGTCAAAAACAAATGTAGACATTGCATTCTATAACTTCCAACATCTTTTTTTACAATGGAGGAGTAACAAAATGGCTGTGTGGTGGCTGCAAAACAGCGCCCCGTCAGTCATCTAAAGTTAATACATATATTTGGCGGGGATTCTCCCTCACATGTTGGAGTCGTCATCGGTGACACTGGCCCCGGGGGAGCAAGAGGAGACCTCACTGAAGAACTCATCTTCCTTCAGCATGCTCTGAAACATGCAGGAGAAAACACACTAAAGTCACACAGGAAAACAAAGAGATCAATAACAGTGCCATGGCTGTTTTGCTAGAGCACAGCTTGCTGAGAGGTTCGTCAAGTGATTTGATGTGTGATCATGTGGGGGAAAAATGGGGGGGGGTATTTTACTTATTTTTTCGATCTTGTCTCGTCGCTGCAACTCCCCAATGGGCGGCAAAGTTTGAGTCATGTGTCCTCCGAAACATGATCCACCAAACCTCACTTCTTAACACCCACCCGCTTAACCCGGAAGCCAGCCACACCAATGTGTCAGAGGAAACACTGTTGAACTGACGACCGGGGTCAGCCTGCAGGCACCCAGCCCGCCACAAGGAGTTGCTAGAGCGCAATGAGCCAAGTAAAGCCCCCCTCCCCGGCCAAACTCTCCCCTAACCCGGACGACGCTGGGCCAAATTGTGCACTGCCCCATGGGACTCCCGATCACAGCCAGTTGTGATACAACCCGGGATCAAACCCGGGTCTGTAGCGACACCTCTAGCACTGTAATGCAGTACCTTAGACCGCTGCGCCAATTGGGAAGCCTCGTGAGCATTTCAATGACTTCTTACCGTCAGGTTGTCGATTTCCTCAGAAAATGCTCCTATCTGCCTCACAGCCCCTTCCGAGTCTTCCATCTAGGAATACAAACAGTGTTCAAGAGCACTTCACATGGAAAATGAAAAGTAAACAAGCCATCCTCTTGTGGTACCACATTCCACCCTCATCTGTTCATTAGAGTGCTCTAACCTCACCTAAAGCATGATCATTAATGCTTATTAAATAGTGGAAGGGGCGCCAAAAAGCCACACTAAAACACCCATAATAGTACCTATATCCATATAGGTAACACATTCCCTGAAGTGGATAATGACAGTCCCTTACCTGCTCCAACTGGTCCAGGTCGTCCTCGTAGCTCCTCAGGCCCCCCTGGAAGCTGCTGTTCTTGGGCATCTCCACATCCATGGGGCACACATACTCCTCGCTGTCCTCCTGGCGCTTCTTACGCAGGGTCCCGAGACCACCGAACGACAGCTTTCTGGGCTGGAGGAGGAGAGAGGATGATGGGAGAGTGGGTCAAATGGGGACAAACGTCTGTGTGCCGATAGAGTTAAAAAGCAGTCTGTCCTAGTCTCCTTTTCCTGCTGACCACTGATCTGACAGGACACAAACCTATCCAGTCCATTCACACATAAGTGGTCATGAGGCCAACTTAGAGCAGTGGGACACAGCCAAGGTCACTGATCAGATCAATAAACCTACACTGATCCCCAAAGCTCTGTATGTCGAACAAGATGCCGCCTCACAGACAGCGAGTTGACCCTACCTTGACCTTGGCGGTGGCAGTGAGCAGGGTGTAGTCAGGGTTCTCCAGACACTCCTGTTTGCTGCGCTGGGCAGCGGAGCCGATGAGCAGGTGGAAGTGGGTGGCCAGGTGGCGGCGCAGCAGGGTCTTGTTGGGAGGGATGTTGAGCAGGAGGGCTAGGGACTCCACGTTGAAGCGAGGCTCCAGCACCTGAGACAAGGAGAGATGCAAATGAAGAGTGAGACATACACCGGCAAAAGGCAGTCAATGTATGTATACGCTGATGAAGGCATGTGTTCCTGAAATGAGTCAGTGGCAAGCCAATTCAAACAGAGTCCCCCCCCCTCTCACCATGACCCCCCCGTGCACACCGCTGCCCCTCAGGTTAGGAGCGTACTCAGCCAGGTCCACTGATCTCAGCCACTCCATCACTCTGTGATTGGTCCACTGGGAGATCTCCGCTGGCGTGATGTTATTCTGGGGAGACATTTTTTTTTTGTTATGGGCTTTGAGCCGGTTCGTGACAACGCACAGGGACAGAAAGAACGAGAGAGGAAGAGGGATACTTTATTTATTTAGTAGTGTCTAAACCGTACCTCGTCAGAGGGCCGTCGGCGGAGGCAGTTGGGCTCGTAGAAGTTGAGCCGGAGGACCTGGATGGCTCTCTTGATGCTGAGGTGGTGGAAAACACTGCCCACTTTTAGAGACAGCAGGTCATCCTGAAGGGGACATACACTTATCTCTGTCAGGAGAATGTCTACTGTCAATCAATTGGAAATAAAAGGACACTAGGCATTGAAAAGATGATCACACAAAAACAAATGTTATTTTATTTAATAGACTTTATTCATCCCCTCTGACATTGATTCTAATTCATTTTAGCCATGTTAGACCGACTATTGCAATTTAACACTCACCACAGTCATGTAGTGTAGCATTCGCCCATCGACCCTCCCCTCATCAAACTGGCTCTTATACTGCGGCAGACCAATGTCATCAAGCCATCCTGAGAAACACCAAAACAACTCAATCAATTCACAAAACAAAGGTATTCAATTCTTCATTGCTAACTCTGAGGCGGTGGTCAGTGGTCACTCACTGGTCACCCAGTTGTGGTCCAGTTTGGCCTTGCTGACATCCTCCTCTGATCCCAGTGCCTGGAGAGCCAGCTGCAGCTTCTTCCTGTGGAGGGGCTGTTTGATCCCCAACTCCTGTTGCCACAGAAACATGTATGGGTTGTTTAAGACATCTGACATACTGTCCAGTTAGGAAGAGCGTGATGGAGAAAATAGATGTTTGTCAGGACATACAGTGGGGCAAAAAAGTATTTAGTCAGCCACCAATTGTGCAAGTTCTCCCACTTAAAAAGATGAGGCCTGTAATTTTCATCATAGGTACACTTCAACTATGACAGACAAAATGAGAATTTTTTTATTTTTAAATCACATTGTAGGATTTTTAAATGAATTTATTTGCAAATTATGGTGGAAAATAATTGTATGTAGCAAAGTGAACATTAACCAACTATAAGCTTTAACATTGTGGGTTTCATTAAAATGTCTAGCGACACAGAACTTAAACACAGAATGCACGAAACGCCTCCTGGAAGCTCCACTGAGCCATCCTACCTTCTCCAGGTCGTGCTGGGAGGCCTGCAGCAGGGTGAATCCTGAGCGGATCCACTGCTGGGCTTGAGCCACGTGCAGCCCCAGGCCCTGCTCCTGCAGCCACACACACACCTGCTCCTTACTCCACTGAGCAAAGGGAGCGTCCACATCACTGAGGGGGGAGAGAGCGAGCACACTCACCTTTAACGTGGAGGGTAAACAGTACATCATTCATTCCAATTTGCTCCTCTGACACCACAAAATCCAAAAACTGTAATACTGTAGACTTAGTTCCAATAAACTTCTGATCCCTTCCTCTACGTTTCTAGTTACCGATACTAGACTGTCTCTCTGTATGTGTAAGAGGTGAGCTTCACATACTTGGCGCTGTGCTGCAGGTCACGTGACCAGCCCAGTCGGGGGCCGGCCGTGGCTCTGACTCCTCCCCTCCTGAACTCAGTCTCCTCCAGGTCTAGCGAGGTGGAGTGACTTCTCTTCAGCCTAGAGGGGTCAGAACACAGCAAGCCTAAATATCCTGCCATGCTCTGTCCTCGTGTTACAGCAAACCCTCTGTCCTCGTATTACAGCAAACCCTCTGTCCTCGTGTTACAGTTAATAAAGCAATAGTTTCATTTAAAAACCCTGGCTCCATCTTAATTCATCTTTCCCAAATTCCTTGCATACTAACTCCTTACCTCCTAAACTTAGGGAATAATGAGAACATTTTAACCAACCTGCCTAAGAACTTCTTAAAGCCTCTGGACTTCTTCTTGGCCTCTGGTGAGGAAGGTAGGGTCTGGCTGCTGTCTCCTCCCTGGGGTTTGTCTGGTGGGGCACCAGCCAAGTCCAAGTGGTCTGTGCCATTACGCTCGGTCTCAGCTGGATTCAAAACACACACACCTGTTAGATCAACAGCCGACATCTGACAATCCACCACTATTTAGGAAACTCCGGAGGCCAGAACTGTCCAAGGACTACAGCTGTAATGGCCACCACAACCACTTCTGGACTACATCTTCCACTAAACACCACCATCACCACCAGGAGTACGCCAAGAACCACTCAAAAGCACCTCAACTCGATCCGCACATGCAAAGGACTGGTTGGCATGAACTGCTGATGCAAATTCATAGACTTCCAACAGTAAAAGACAAATCTCAGAGGCGCATCTTTAAGGACAGCTAGCAGAGTTAAGCGGCATCATTGCAGATGGTGTCACGTCATGGATAAGGAACAACTGGATAGGATTTAAAAGGGGAAATAAATGACACTAAAAATCACCCAGCTCACACCAGCGATCAACTAAACTTTTCACTCGCTTGATACAAGTGAAAAATGAAGAATAGGGAAGATGGAGGTAGGGGCATATCTAGGGATTCTTCACACAACAATGTTACCATTTACCACCCAATCAGCCTCAAGAGGGTTCAGAAAAACAGACTGCTGTTTCATTTAGTCTACGATGGGTCTGGTTGTATGGTAGATGGTGATCACATTGTTGCACTAGTATCCCTGCACACATCCAGCGTTCATCCTGATCTGCCATACTGCAGGCCAGGCCCGTCTGTGGGGCTCTGCGCTGCAGACTACTGTACTGTACCCAACGTAGGTGCACTCGCACTCCGGCTGCGATCTTCACATCACATAGAACCATGGAGAATAGAAAGAGCAAGGACAGAACATAGTTAACTAGTGTGAATACTACCAGACAGACAGAGACAGAGACAGACATAAGAAAACACACATTAAGGTATTGAACTGTGAATGTTTTTTTTACATCATGAACAGAGAGTAGTATTTATTGTTCACACCACCCCGTGCAGAGGAACGATCACCCTTCTCCCCGTGCCCTTCCTGCCCCCCACCCCCTAACGATGAGACTCACCCAGATTTGGGGCACTGGACGTCCTCTTGCCTCCACGCATCTTGAAGAAACCACGTCCAAAGGAGGAGCGGGCCTTCTTGTTCCCAAAGCTTTCGTTACTGCTGGGGTTTGATGGGGGGCTGGGCACCTCAACTGTGGTCTAGAAAAGGGGGAGGGGATCATTATGAGTACATAAATCTAATAAAATATTTGACATGCCAGTAAACAAAGTCAATCTCCCAATAGAACCAGCTCCATAGTTCTGCTGTTGTACCACCAGGTGACAGAGTAACATGACTGTCAAAAATACACATTGCTCAAAACAACCCATTGCTATTATGATTCCGTATCATCCGGACAGACAGTCCGGAGTCCAGTCAGCTGTCACAGTGGGGCTCAGTCACAGTGGGGCTCAGTGGGGGAGATAAGAAATAGAACTATGCCTTCTTTTATGACTGGCTCGTTTGGGAGACATGACACAGACTCTCCCACGTTGAGAGGTCAAAAGGTCAAAGAGGCTCTAGTGTTCTAATTTGGGTGACAAAAATAGGGGGTAGAGAGATCTGATTTAAGACAGTCAGGCTAGAGCAATGGGTCCGTAACCGAAAGGTTGTTGGTTCTAACACCCGAGCCGACAAAGTGAAAAATCTGTCAATGTGCCCTTGAGCAAGGCACGGAACTCTAATTTGCTCCAGCGGCGCTGTAATACTATGGCTGACCCTGTAAAACAACACATTTCACTGCACCTATCAGGTGTATGTGACAATAAAAATATTTTTACATACAGTACCAGTCAAGTTTGGACATCTACTCATTCAAGGGGTTTTCTTTATTTTTACTATTTTCTACATTGTAGAATAATAGTGAAGACATCAAAACTATGACAGATACACATATGGAATTATGTAGTAACCCCAAAAAAGTGTTAAACAAATCAAAATGTTTTTTTTATATGAGATTCTTCAAAGTAGCCACCCTTTGCCTTGATGACAGCTTTACACTCTTGGCATTCTCACAACCAGCCAGGTCGCAGTTGTAAATAAGAACTTGTTCTCAACTGGCCTACCTGGTTAAATTTTAAAAACGAGGTAGTCACCTGGAATGCATTTCAATTAATAGGTGTGCCTTATTAAAAAGTTAATTTGTGCAATTTCTTTCTTTATGCGTTTGAGACAATCAGTTGCCTGGCCGGCCCTGTCGTCGGACGGGGCCAGTGTCTCCCGACCCCTCCTGTCTCAGCCTCCAGTATTTATGCTGCAATAGTTTGCGTGTCGGGCTAGGATCAGTCTTATATGTGGAGTATTTCTCCTGTGTGAATTTAAGTCCCACTCTCCCCTCAGGTTTCTGTACAACACTTTGACATCGGCTGATGTACAAAGGGCTTTATAAATACATTTGATTGATTGATTGACAAGGTATGGGTGGTATATAGATAGCCCTATTTGGCAAAAGACCAAGTCCAAATTATGGCAAGAACAGCTAAAAAAAAGCAAAGAGAAACGACAATCCATCATTACTTTAACGCATGAAGGTCAGTCAATTTGCAAAAACCATCAAGTGCTATGAAACTGGCTCTCATGAGGACCTCCACAGGAAAGGAAAACCCAGAGTTACCTCTGCTTCAGAGGATAAGTTCATTAGAGTTACCAGCCTCGGAAATTGCTGCCCGAATAAAAGCTTTGCAGAGTTCAAATAAAAGACATCTCAACCTCAATTGTTCAGAGGAGAAAACAGAGTGAAATCGGGCCCTCACGGTCGAATAGCTGCCAAGAAACCACTACCTAAGGACACCAATAATAAGAAGAGACATGCATGGGCCAAGAAACATAAGCAATGGACCTTAGACTGGTGGAAATCTGTCCTTTGATGAGTCCAAATTTGAGATCCAACCGCTGTGTCTTTGTAAGATGCACGGTAGGTGAACGGATGATCTCCACATGTGTGATTCCCACCGTGAAGCATGGAAGAGGTGGTGTGATGGTGCTTTGCTGGTGACACTGTCAGTGATTAATTTAGAAATCAAGGCACACTTAACCAGCATGGCTACCGCAGCATTCTGCAGCAATACGCCATCCCATCTGGTTTGCGCATAGTGTAGAAAATAGTAAAAATATAGAAAAACCCTTGAATGAGTAGGTGTGCCCAAACTTTTGGCTGGTACTGCATATAAACTCCATGATGGCAGCAAGTCAAGGTCTTTCCAGTTAACCCACTATTCACCATCACCCCATGAGAGAGGGGACAGTCTTACCTGCTCTGTGTTGCTGTTTATGTGGCCCAAGCTACCTGCTGAATGTGGTGGGACTTCTGGTGGACTGCAAAGAGAAAGGAAAGTTAACCGACAGTCTAGACCTAGAGATGATGAATATACAGACAAACTAAAACAGTGACCCAATGTGCAAATAGTCCATGGGAGTGTAGTTTGTCCAGGGGAAAGCCAACCTCACCTGTCTGTGTCTGGTTCCTGTATCAGGCTCTCCTGCTCCAGCTCTGAAAACACTGCAATATATGGAATCTGGGAGGAGGGGATGAGAGAGGAAGAGAAAGGAATACAAGAGTCAACGTCACTAAATTAATGTGTCGTCAATGTCGCAAAGCACAGTCGACAGTTTCAAATGGTTAGGTAGTTGCTGTCCAGCTAAACCAATACCCCAAGCCTGTTGACCCTCACATTCCTAACATTACGTTGTGGTAAGGAAGTCTAGTCTCAGGTCCATCCTGTGTGTGATACATTGTTATGACAGGGGAGGTTGTTACCTCGTCACAGCTCCTTCCTGTCTCCTCCCTAACCGCCAGTGTGGCCTGGTCTGCATCCATGGCGACCTGAATGGAGGGGGATCTGTCATCCTGGATGTCATCATAATTGTCTTCATTCAGTGTGTCTGGAGGGGGAACAGTTATAATTGTTACACAAAATGATCAAGTCCATTATTCTACACTATCAAACATGTGATTGATCTAGTCCAATAAATAGAAATGAATGGACTATTGCAATGATACCGATAAAACAATTCATTACTAGTTTCACACTCCTTTAACATAGTTTCACCTTTCATCAAGTCCTGGACCTTCTTGTACCGTGTGATAGACTCCTGAAGCTCCTCGATCCTCCGGTCCTGTGGGTGAAGGATGGTAGATCAGAGTTAGAAAAGCCATTGAGATTCCCATGCGTCAACTACAGCAGCCTTTATGAAACAGTGTCAACAGGAGCTCCAGTACCTTGTCATTGCTAGCTGACATCAGGGAATCCATGGCCCTCTTCATCCTCAGCACGTCCACATCTGGAAAACAACAAGCGTGCCCCCACAGGGATCAGACAGACAGACAGACTGGTGTCTACTGCTGTCTACCCACACTGGTGGAGTCTATAAAGAACAACATGCAAGTCAAGTCCACTTAAGCTACAGGAGTATATGGAGTATATGGGGCAGGTTCAAGGACAATCAATTCTTAAAGTGAATACATTGCACTCTACATATATTGCATACCCCTTTGGTAAATGGGTGATAAGAGCCTCAGCTGTGGGTTGGAAGAGTCAGAGATCATGTCTAAACACGCTTGGTATGAGCCCTGAAGACAGATAAGACGATAGTAAGGTGGAAAGTACAACATCTCCCTTTCTTCCCCATCTGTGTGAGAGTGAGACAGGATGCTTTGAACATTGTATTTCAGGGGGAAAAGTCCAATGCTCAGGCCATGTCTTGATGGTACCCATCATTACTTAAGGGGACTTAAGGGCAGAAATAACTGCAGACGAATTAGGAAAAGGAATGTTGGAAACTTGTTGCCGTAAATCTGTCAAGGTGCAAGTTAAGCCTGTTGAAATATTATGGCTCCTCGTGTGTATGAGGGTGAAGTGAGGTCCCCCTCCCTCCCACATGTCTAGTAACCGTACTCCCACCTTTCTCTCCATCTGTTCTGTCTGGGGTCAGCACTCCCTGTGTAGCCTGGTCTCTTAGCCTCCTCAGCTCCTCCAGCTGCCTCTGAAGAGTCTGCAGTTCCTCCTGAATGAGAGAGGATCATGTTCGGGACCATTCTGACCTCATTAAACTACAAATACATATCTAGGCCCCATATCCATAAAGTGTCTCAGAGTAGAGGGGTAAGACTACAAAGCAGGATCAATGAGCTAACTTGCCTAAATATTCACAAATGACATTTTTTAGAGAGATAAACTTGAAAATGGGCATGGCCTAATTGACTCAACAACCGAAAACACCTAAGTTTAGCTTTCTTGATGAACCAGAAAATCAGTAGTTATTTCTGGTTGTTTATTAAAGTCAGCTGGCTAACCCAATGAACCTGTGTTGTAGTGTACCCCTTAGGAGTGTTGATCTAGGATCAGATCCCCTGTCCATTCATTTTTATCGAACATGTAAAAATCCTACTAGAGAAGCACTCTTCGTACGAGACGCTTTATGAATACAGGCCAAGATCTAGATAAGAACCCAGCTAGACAGAGTCTGACCAAACTGAAAGTAAAAACCCAGTCTGATGCCAACTGTGCTGCAGGGCAGTATGACCCAGAATGAGGTTAGAGTGAGGATACATTCTACCAGAGGACTGGTGTCTTAACCAGAGAACCATACAACCAACACTGTAAACATGTCAGTTTCTTTCACATTCCACTGAGAAAGAACAGCTCCATTGGGATGTTCATCCCCAGCAGAAGGTCATCCGTGACCGTTCAGTTCCATCCATTAGTTTAGCTTACTTAGCCAAAGGTTTAAGACATTTTAGCATCAATGTACAGTTAACATACAATTAAGTGGATCAAGGTAGGAAGTGAAGAAAAACTAGTGTGTTAAGAAATCTGCAACTTATACTTAGCTGGTAGGAGAACTTAGTCAAAGTGGAAGTGTGGTGAAAGTTGGAAAAGCGGATAGGGTCAATGGACAGAGGGAAGGTTGAGAGGCCTGTAGGGACAGACAGGGAAAAGCAGAGCACTCTGTGTTAACTTCTACACCACACCTCCAGTGAACTTCAACCTGCCCATGTTCCATTCCTAGGGCTGCACAGGTTAGCACGTTGCAGGGGAGAAGTTAGCCAAGCAGGAGTGAGAGATGAGGAGAGAGGCGACAAAGGGTATAAAACCCTGAAGGAAGGTGGTATTAAGAGTGAAAGCAGTGATATATAACCAACACACAAGGGAACGATAGATTCAGTACCTACATGATGTAGAAAAAGTGTAGAGTGAGTCAAACTTAATCTGTGGACCATATGTCATGCACAATCTTATGTGAACAGATCGATCTAAAGCCTTCATATTGCAGACAGATTTTTAGCCATGCTACTCACTTTGGTGGATTTAAGTTTCTTCTCACACTGCAGTCTTTCATTCTCCATATCGGTCACCTTGAACCGCAGATCATTGACTTCCTGGTACAACCCCTGGGGAGGTAAAAGACTACATTACCCACAAGCCCAAGGGGGTCAGCTGAGAGTTTTGGAGCAAATGTTGGGGATGTTTTTGTGGAGTGAAAAATCCCCAATGATGCACCAAAGATTATTTAGAGAGCGAGACACAGAGAAGCCCACGCCAACACGGAGACAGATTCTTGATTTGGAAGGAAGCGTCATGGTCAATTACCATTACAACTGCTTTTATGTGATGGATAATACATACTCCTGAGTACCTTGGAGCAATTACCGTATAGATGGAGCACTCAGGAAATATGCATCGTCATTAAACAAGAATGTGCTACATGATTCACGACGCATACATTTAGACAAGAGTAAAAACCGCAGAGCACCGTGGGTAGGAAAGAAGAAATGGATCAGACTCAGGGATGTGTGATTTACAGCCCAACATTAAACATATATGGAAGACATTGCCTTTCCACACACCGCTCCCTAAAGGTTATAGTAGTGTCGGGAAACCCACACTCAGGATCCAATATCCTGATTCCTCCAGCCCAGGCCTGCTCAGTGCTCATAGATTAGGTGTATGGAATCCCTGACTGTCAGACTCCCAGCTTCTCTGGAGGGGAGATTCATTATTTTATGAGAGGAAACAGCTGCTGGAGCAAGGGGGTGTTTTGGCACTCCCTGCCAGCCAATCCACCCAGGCCAGGATCTGCATGACGGATCAGGGCCCACTCCATCCAACGGAGACGGACCTCTGCATGGTCTCAGTGTGAACTATTAAACGTTTGGGTGACTGCCAAGATTCATATAAACTCACATCCTACTATTATAAGACGTCTGCCTGCCGTTGAACGAAACTCCAAATATCTACCAAAGACATGCTATCTCTGTGAGGGTGAGTCTATTCCCATAATGCATCCGCGTACCTCACTATCCCTGCGATCTCTCGCCACAGTGGTCAGCTTCAGTTTCAGACTAGACACCTCAGTCATCAGCTCCAGCTTCTGGGTCTCCAGGGTGGACCTGGTCAAGAACTCCTGCACAGGACACACAGTCATAGATTCAGTCACAGACCAGTAGGAGCGAAGTGTATTAATCAGTGTTCATTCAGAAAGATCATTTGGATCAAAAGGCTGACCAATACCTTGAGCCCATGGTTATGTCTCATAATAAGACAGAACATCCTGCTAGTAACCATAATACACTGCAACCCTGCTGGGGCCTCACCTGCTGCAGCATTTCTTCAGTGGCGTCGAGTTTCTCTCTGTGCTCCTCCAGACACATGTCCAGATCCCTGATCTTCTCCCCCTGCACCTCCACCTGGTCTGAGAGAACACTCACCTGGGGACAGTGGTCACTCAATAATATGCCACATGTCAACTGTGTGTTGTTTTCAGGGTAGGGGTTAGTGATCTAAGAGCATGCTCGGTGATGCAGGTCTTTCACTCACACTATGAATAGGTAAAACCTACTGAATTCAACAGCTACCTATCAAATACACTTTAAACAGAGCACCCTTGCTAATGTACGGTTTGCATGTACAATGTATTTGCTAATGTACACATTTTCTCAATATTGGGTGGTATTTCCTATTTGTTAAAGCTGGTCTCTGCTTGTTCATGGCCTCGTGACACACACCTGGAGGACGAGACACTCCTTATCGCTCTCCACCCGTGACAGTCGATCCTGGTAGATCATGGCGGAGCCATTTCCGTTGGTCTGAAATCACAAACAACCAAAGCCATCAGACGGCTGATCGCCAAGGGCATAGAGAGGCCATAAATATGGTCAGGAATAACTTCTTGCCCTACCACCATACCAGGAAAGACTCCTGACCCTAGGAATAGAGCAGCCTCCAGTCATATGGAAGAGGTACCACTCCATCTCAAAGGCCAGCATACAGCATTCAGGTGTCATAGCATCCCTACATTGAAAAACATCACATGATTTTTCCCTGGGGGGGGCGCACACGCGAAATGCATGTTATTTGAGAGCCACGTGAAGGTCGATAGGGTTCTCACATGCAAGTGCTTTGTGTGACTAAAGTGGAAATTGAATCAAAAAGTAAACTCCTCTTCTCATATTTCACACAGAGAAAGAAAGGGCTTGAGGGGGAGGACAACTGTGCCGCACTGCGAGTCACCTCCAGTGAAGAGGATGCAAACCATTTCAGACACCGCTCCAGAGACACTCCGTCACTCACAAAGCATGTCATCACAAAATAGCCATACAATCAAAGTAATCATAATATAAATAACAGGTAAGAAGACAAAGCAAACCACTGCCCATGCAATCACATAAAAGGAATCTAGTCTAAATAAAAGTACTTTGATCTTCATGTGTGGAATACTCATCAGCAATACATTTTCCATGATTACACTCAACTTCTGAATATCTCAGGCATTAAAGACATTCTCCGGTGCTTCTGTATCCCTTTTAGCCAATAGTTCTGAAAGTAGCGCTCACGAGCCAAAAGTTTATGTACCACATCATTGCTCTCTCTCTGCTGTGTGTGTGTGTGTGTGTGTGTGTGTGTGTGTGTGTATCTAACTAGCTGCTACTCAAATGGCAAGGGGTTGAAGCTAATTGTCTAGAACTGGAATTGCTAGGAGGCTGGCCCATGATGGGGAAAATGATGGGAATATAGAGCAGCACTCCTTCCCGAAAAAAACAGTTGCTTTCAAGACAGGGATTTCATGTCCGGTTGAGCTAAGACAGTAATTCTGCATGTATGAAGTACACATTTAACAGGTTTAACAAATACTTAGTTCCAGAGCATGTCTTTAACAATAGTAAAAATACAGAATAACATTAACAGTGTTTGCATTGGCAAAAGTAAGAGAACTGAGGGAGTTACCTACCAGTTGTCCCTGCTGCAGCCACTCCACTAGGCCGTCGGCGGTGGTGTCAGGGACCTGGCAGCGGAGGCCCTCCCTCTCATCCTGGTCCATCATCTCCAGCGCCGCCCGCAGGTCCTCCAGCAGGTGCAGCGCCCGCAGGCTTCCCAGGAAGGGAGAGGTGGGCGACTGGCAGTCAAACAGCCCATTGGAGTAGTCCATGGCCTTGGAGCCTGTTGGGGCCAAGGTTAGGAGAGGAGTGGTTAGGAACAAATAAGGAAGTTAGAAGCATAGATATACAGTACCAGTCCAAAGTGTGGACACACCTACTCATTCAAGGGGTTTTCTTTATATTGTAGAATAATAATGAAGACATCAAAGCTATGAAATGACACATATGGAATCATGTAGTAACCATGAAATTCTTCAAATAGCCACTCTTTGCCTTGACAGCTTTGCACACTTTTGACATTCTCTCAACCAGCTTCATGAGGTAGTCACATGTAATGCATTTCAATTAACAGGTGTGCCTTGTTACAATTTAAAGAAATTCCACAAATTCCTTCCAAATGCATTTGAGCCAATTAGTTGTGTTGTGACAAGGTAAGGGTCGTATACAGAAGATGGCCCTATTTGGCAAAAGACCAAGTCCATATTATGGCAAGAACAGCTCAAATAAGCAAAGAGAAAATGACAGTCCATTACTTAAAGACATGAAGGTCAGTCAATCTGGAAAATGTCTAAAGTTTCTTAGAGGATAAGTTCATTAGAGTTACCAGCCTCAGAAATTGCAGCCCAAATAAATGCTTCACAGAGTTCAAGTAAGAGACACATCTCAACATCAACTGTTCAGAGGAGACAGTGTGAATCAGGTCTTCATGGTCGAATTGCTGCAAAGAAACCATTACTAAAGGACACCAATAAAAAGATAAATGTTTGGGCCAATAAACATGAGCAATGGTCCTTATACCGGTGGAAATCTGATGGTCTGATGAGTCCAAATTTGAGATTCTTGGATCCAAATTTGAGATTCTTGGATCCAAACGCTGCGTCTTTGTGAGACCAGACTAGGTTAACGGATGATCTCTGCATGTGTGGTTCCCACCATGAAGCATGGAGGTGGTGGTGTGATGGTGCTTTGCTGGTGACACCATCTGTGATTTATTTAGAATTCAAGGCACACTTAACCAGCATGGCTCCCACAGCATTCTGCAGCGATACGCCATCCCATCTGTTTTGCACTTAGTGGGACTATCATTTGTTTTTCAACAGGATAATGACCCATCACACTTCCAGGCTGTGGAAGGGCTATTTGACCAAGGAGAGTGATGGGGTGCTGCATCAGATGAGCTGGCCTCAACAATCACCAGACCTCAACCCAAGTGAGATGTTTTGGGATGAGTTGGACCGCAGTGAAGGAAAAGCAGCCAACAAGTGCCCAGCATATGTGGGAACACCTTCAAGACTGTTGGAAAAGCATTCCAGATGAAGCTGGTTGTGAGAATGCCAAGAGTGTGCAAAGCTGTCATCAAGGCAAAGGGTGGCTACTTTGAAGAATCTAAAATATAACATGATTTGTTTAACACTTTTTTGGTTACTGATTCTATAGGTGTGATTTCATAGTTTTGATCTCTTCAGTATTATTCTACAATGTGGAAAATAGTAAAAATAAACAAAAACCCTTGAATGAGTAGGTGTGTCCACACTTTTGACTGGTACATCTATAGTTTTAGCCCTGTGGTTAGACATTTGAGCCTCTCCCATCCTCTCCTAATTCCCTTCAACGAGGAGGATGAAAGGCAGTATCACCAGGTGGGATGTCATTGACCCATGTGATGCGCTGCAGATGTGGATTTCTGAATGTGTCCTGAAAGTCACATACCACACATTTTAAAAGCAAAGAAAAACAGATTACATATCGATTCCAAAAAAATGTTGGGTGCAAGAGGCCTGAGCGGAAGCTTATTTGTTGGACTTGGAAAAGCCATGTTTCCAGCATGTACTATAATCTGCTCGACAGCATCTGTCAACCGGCTCCAAAAGGTCAACCTTCACAGAAATGTAGAAGAGAAACATAAATATTGGGATAAATAAATAAACAAGTCTTCCCTAAAAGGCAGCCAGGGAGAGTGTGAACGCTGTGGTTTCTGTGGTAACAGGGGCTAGAGGATGTCACGTGATCAGCCATCCCTCTTGCAAAGGTCAATTCTATAAATTACACAAGTCAGTGGAAAAGCCTGGGCTCATAAAGCTGTCTCCTCTGCTCATCTACCATTCCAAAAAATTATAGTTCCAAAACCTCCCTCTGGTGTCTGACTTGTACCATTTTATCTATGGCTTTGGTGCAATTGTCACTCAGAACGTGGTACATTCACAACTCTTAGTTCAACACTCAAAACAGAAATCAAAAAGGCAGTTTCAAAACAAAGCACATTTGCAATTGACTAAGTACAAGACACAAGATCATAGACACTTGTGTTTCATCTAAAAATACATGTTTCATATTGCAATTCATGTTTGTTTTTATTTAACTAGGCACGTCAGTTAAGAACAATTTACAATGACGGCCTACATCAGCCGAACGACACTGGGACAATTGTGCGCCGCCCTACAAGGACTCCCAATCACAGCCGGTTGTGATACAGCCTGGATTCAAACCAGGGTGTCTGTAGTGATGCCTCATGCAGTGCCTTAGACCACTGCGCCACTCGGGAACCCATGTTCATATAAAGCTATTTCACAATGCAATGTTCACATTACTTTTGATATGATTCTCTTCTATTTGCTTAAAATACATGTTATAACTTAATCTGACTGTCCTTAATTGATGACAACTTAAAGTTTGGTAAAGCTATAGATTTTACATGGTTTGTCAACTACATAATGTATGTAACAAATTAAAGTTTATTGGTTGCGTACAAGGATTAGCAGGTGTTACAGCAGGTGCAGTGAAATGCTTGTATTTCTAGCTCCTACAGTGCAGTAATACAATACCAATATGCAAATATTTCAGAAAGTCCAAAACAAGAAACACATCCCTTATACAGTAAACCTGTATCCAAAATGTATTTGCTGGGGCCACACTGCTCTACAAAAATTGCATTGGCCAATACAGTACTGTAACACAGTAGTATTCCATTTACATAGCAGACACTTTTATCAAATGTGACTACAGTCCACATATTTGGTATGTGACCCAAGCAGGAATCGAAACCCACAACTCGTGTTGCTAGTGCCATGTTCTTATGTACTGAGCCACATACATGACCACTACAATAAATACAGAACTGTAAAATACAATACAGATGGAAGACATAGGACCTACATCCCCATGGGCGTGCCACCCTCCCTTCAGGCCATGGATGAGGCACGCAATGCCTGGAAATCATACAAGCAGTAGGCCTTGAAGAATAACTGGTTTCCATCACTGCTGAAACAATGGAACGTCTTGCTTTCTCATATTGGAGGACTGCACTGGGAAACATCCCAGACCAGTACCACAGCCACATCCTAAGAGCAGCAGCATGGGAACCCTAGTCCTGAGGATTGATATCAGGGGCTTATTTAAGAGGCATTTATGTACATATTTGAGGGGGATCAGCCTCACAGTTCAGAATGTGAGTGAGTTTTGCACGTTACCTGCTATGATCCCATCCATTTGCTCCAAGGCGGCGGCCAACATCTCGCTGGCATCGGACATCATCGTCACCCCCCCCCCACCCCACTGTGAATCTGAAAGAAAACAGAAGTGTCAAGAAAAAGACCAATGTCGCCTCAACAGCCATTGCCCAGAAGACTACAGCCATTGCCCAGAAGACTACAGCCATTGCCCAGAAGACTACAGCCATTGCCCAGAAGACTACAGCCATTGCTCAGAAGACTACAGAGTACAGTACAAGTTAGACGATGTGCGTGTAAAAACATCAGTCTGAAAATGTATGGCATTTCAAAGGCTTTTAAAACTTGAGCAGTAAATTACATTCACCCCCTGTGAAGTTCAAGTCTACACATTACACACAGACAGAACTAAAGTGGACAGAGACCACCCAAGAGACAGGACCCCCTACATTACAACACTAGCAGATTTGACAACTTTAGTGGTAATTACAGTAATATTTGATGAAAGGCGTTTCTATGCACCTTAATTTGTAAGCCATGTCCTGGTAGTAATGATCATGTTCTAGCCTACAGTTAGTTGTAGAAGGAAACTGCAAATAAGATGTAGGTTTTTCTCCCTCCATGTGAATGGGACATTAGTGAATTCCCATGTCTTGTGTGATCAAGTGTAATTACAATGCATGGCAGAGGAACTGTGGAAAAGGATTGTCTCCATCTAGGACCATGGCATTGCGAGTGAAGTGAACTGTAAGTAACCACAACATGAGAGTCAAAAACAAAGAGGAGTTCTCAGAGGCAAAACCATAACAATGATTTCTCACCCCAGCAAAGATTCCCTGAGACCAGTCATGGGGATTGAGAGTTGGTTCTTATCTGGAATAATGGTCCCATTCTACCAGGGATCTCTCCCCACAGCGTGTTGGCTTGACTGGAAATCCAAGCTTCCATAACAAAGCATCACTCCCAGCCTCCTGACCTCAGGATGTCACATGCAGCTCATTCACTTAAATGGACCAGATAACTTCACTTTCATGGTAGGCCTAATGTTATATTACATATTGAATTCACGAAAATAAATGTACAATCTGAATGAGAAATGTAAAATAGCCTGAGAGGATATGAAATCATCACGACGCAAAGTCAATTGAATTGGAGTGTAATGAGAGTGCTCTCCTTGTCCAGGGCAGAAGGGCAGCATAACTCAGGGTTGGAGGGGGGGGGGCCTCTTATAGCCTCATTGATCTTTATTAGAGGCAGGGAGAAGGAGCCTGCACATTCAACACTGAGGGCATTGTGTCCAGTCACTCACTTCCATCATGGGCCCTTTAGGCTACATGGGTAATACTCCCTCCAAAATAGGCTCACATTCACCTTGCTATACAGCTGCACTACTCAATAAACAATGATTCATTGTGCCAGCGATGGAAGTGCAACTGAAAAGGGAGTTGCGCAAACAGAAACATTTTCCAGTAGAAAACAATTCCCATTTTATAAAGATGCCCACATAATTATCTTGGATGGTTCACAACCTTCAAAAAGCCACATAAAGCAGAATCAATGTTCACTGTACATTCCAACTGAAATAATCTGAACGACGTTATCGCCAAGATGAATTATTTGCTGACTTTTTCGGCTGAAATGTACTTAGTTATCTTAGTTAGATGTAAAATTACGCAACTAAGATCTCTTCGGGAAAAACTTCAAAACTAATGACAGATCTCTTGAGTTATCTTACATTAATTCTGATTATTTTGGAGGAAGTGTATACTGGCTACAGCATCTCAAAACGGACACTACTGCCGCTCTTTCTTATAAGAGAGTACGCGAGCACACTCATTCGGTTAGCCGAGTATGGCTAGGCGCCAGCCAAACTGAAACATGGTGACGCCTTTAGTACCATTGCTTTTTCCTCCCAAGGCATTTCCTTCTGATGGAGGGCCATCTCACACCCCAAGAGGGAAACCCAAAACGTGGTTGTATTCTAACTGAAACAGCAGTTTAAGAATCCAAACATGAACTTTCCCTCTCTGGGATAGTAAAATGAAACTAACAAGGAGCATAAAGAAAGGGTAGAGGTAAGGCACTAACGCAGGCAAACTTAAGTTACTGTGACATAATTCAGGTGGTCGAATCCTTCGAGACACAGGAGTTTGTACAAAAGTTTCTACCAAATTAAAGATCAGTAAATTTGCCAAGATATCATATAACTTCTTTAACTTTCATCCTCTTTTACCCCTTCTGCTTCTCCCTCACAGCTTGAGGTCACAGTAAATTAAATGATACATTCTGGATCAGAACATGAGTATTATTCCAGTCTCACATGACTGATAGTTAATAGGGGATGACCATAACAGTTAACATGTGATGTAAATACATTAAATGGGCAACTGCACTTCTGGATTTGGCCTCGTTTTGAATATTATTTTATAAGCAAAGAGTTTGCGGCCATGACTGAAGCCAAACCAGAGTTGTCTTGTGGGTGTGTTATATTCACATATCGTACCCTGGCAGGTACTGTTTGTCCCTCATGAGTCACCATAGCAACAACATAGTGATTCTGACTATTTTAAAACCAAGTGGCTAAGATAAATCAAGAAATCTGTCATTAAGATGTTTGTGCACCTTAGCAATTTGAAATCTAGCTAAGGTGTTTCGTGCAGTGTTTCTCAAGTAAAAAAGTTGCATTAAAAACGAGTCAGTGCATTGCATACAGTGTATCAAGTGAGGAAAGTCTGGCTGTGTCCTCAGGACTGATTTCTTAGAACAGGTCTACAACGTCCTCATCTGCAAGCTGTCAAACTATCCTACATAAATGTCCATCGAAACGGACCCATGAGCACCAACATCTGATGTTCATAGGTGCATATCAAATTGTGTGTCAAATGAAAGCGAAGAGTCTATATTTTTGTGAAATGAAGGCAATAACATTTTCCATCTAAATTTGGCAAAATTTTATTATTTGATTTCTGTATTAACAGATGGAAACATGGTCTTAGAAAACATCTACCAGAAAAAGTCTTTAAAAGTATCAGAAATACATCAAAACACAATAATGTTGACGTAAAGTCCCCTACCAAGTAATATCAACACATATTTAGTTTTGGATACATTTTTTACCTCCACGTCTAAGAAAGTGTGCCTTGCAATTCCTTAAAAATGTTTTAAAAAATCTTAAGATATTTTCCAAATCTCTCCCCTTCATGAGGAAGGATAATGAGTTCACAGAAGTAACAAGTAAATGTTAGACCTTCCAATTAGTTAATTAAAATTGATATCAGTAAAATCATTAAGTGATTAAAACTCGTAATTCCGTAACCAAATTGTTATCGCAATTACCCAAAACAATCTAAGGAATTATTGCAACTGAATTGGCTACAATGAGAAATTATAAGTCACAAACCACAGTTGGGTCACCTGCTACTGTCCTCCTATTGGCATACTGTTATGTTCAGCTCATAACTGTTTTGTCTTTCTGATGACTGGTGGTCAAACCAAGAGAGTTAAAACAGTCAGTCTGGATAATCTCTCAGTCTCCGTCAAACCCTAACCAGGACGACACTGAGCCGATTGTGCGCCGCCCTATGACACCTACCTATGAGCTCCCACTCCTTCCATTTACTTTAACCAGGCATCCTCACCCACTGAGCACCGACCGTCGAAAAATAGTTGATATTCGGTCAGTTCACCCTGGCCTTGATGTTAACGTCCACAGATGGACCGGACCAAATCTGAACCCATCAGACATTTGTTTCACAAGTTTGGATAGTACAGTGAGTAGAGTACAGTAGTATATTGTATTGAGCTGTACTCTACCATATTCTACTCTACTCAACCGAGCTCCTGTCCAAACCTGTGAAACATGAAATTAATTTCCATAATTATGCATTTCCGATGAACGATATATCGGTGAACATATTGGAATCGGACAATATTAGCTAAAAATGCCGGCATCGGCGCACAGTCTAGTTTAACACTGATGTGCGTACCTATATAACGTACACTACCGTTCAAAAGTTTGGGGTCACTTAGAAATGTCCTTGTTTTTGAAAGAAAAGCATATTTTTTGTCCATTAAAATAGCATCCAATTGATCAGAAATACAGTGTAGACATTGTTAATGTTGTAAATGACTATTGTAGCAGGAAACGGCAGATTTTTTATGGAATATTTACATAGGCGTACAGAGGCCCATTATCAGCAACCATCACTCCTGTGTTCCAATGGCACATTGTGTTAGCTAATCCAAGTTTATCATTTTAAAAAACAAATTGATCAATAGAAAACCCTTTTGCAATGAGTCAGATGCGAGGGATATACTATGGACACCCGACCAGGCCCAGATCCCCGTGATTCGCTGGAAAAGGAAATGTAGGTTTCGCGGAAAGAGATAAGGATGCCATGTGAGGATCAGGCGAAAAGTGGATACACTCCCCTTGCCTTCCATTCTCAATCGCTGGAAAATAAATGGAACAAACTAAAAGCACATATATTCTACCAATGGGACATTAAAAACAAATATCTTATGTTTCACCAAGTCGTAGCTGAACGACGACATTAAGAACATACAGCTGGCAGGTTATACACTATCGACAGGACAGAACAGCAGCCTCTGGTAAGACCGGGCGGGGGCCTATGCATATTTGTAAGCAATAGCTGGTGCACGATATGTAAGGGTTTTGCTCGCCAAAGGGAGAGTATCTCATATAAGCTGTAGACCACATTATCTACCTAGAGAGTTGTCATCTGCATTTTTTCGTTAGGGTTTACATACCGCCACAGCCCGAGGCTGGCACTAAAACTGCACTCAATTAGCTGTATTCCGCCATAAGCAAACAGGAAAACGCTCATCCAGAGACGACGCTCCTAGTGGCAGGGGACTTTAATGCAGGGAAACTTACCTAATTTCTATCAGCATGTTAAATGTGCAACCAGAGGGGGGAATTATTCTAGACCACCTTTTCTCCACACACTGAGACACGTACAAAACACTCCCTCACCCTCCATTTGGCAAATCTGACTATAACTCTATCCTCCTGATTCCTGCTTACAAGCAAAAATTTAAGCAGGAAGAACCAGTGACTCGGTCTATAAAAAAGTGGTCAGATGAAGCAGATGCTGAACTACAGGACTTGTTTGCTAGCACAGACTGGCCCGGGTATCCTGGAAGGACATTGACCTCATCCCGTCAGTTGAGGATGCCTGGTCATTCTTTAAAAGTAACTTCCTCACCATTTTAGATAAGCATGCTCCGTTCAAAAAATGCAGAACCAAGAACAGATACAGCCCTTGGTTCACTCCAGACCTGACTGCCCTCGACCAGCACAAAAACATCCTGTGGCGGACTGCAATAGCATCGAATAGTCCCCGTGATATGCAACTGTTCAGGGAAGTCAGGAACCAATACACGCAGTCAGTCAGGAAAGCTAAGGCCAGCTTCTTCAGGCAGAAGTTTGCATCCTGTAGCTCCAACTCCAAAAAGTTCTGGGACACTGAAGTCCATGGAGAACAAGAGCACCTCCTCCCAGCTGCCCACTGCACTGAGGCTAGGTAACACGGTCTCCACCGATAAATCCATGATTATCGAAAACTTCAATAAGCATTTCTCAACGGCTGGCCATGCCTTCCGCCTGGCTATTCCAACCTCGGCCAACAGCTCCGCCCCCCCGCAGCTCCTCGCCCAAGCCTCTCCAGGTTCTCCTTTACCCAAATCCAGATAGCAGATGTTCTGAAAGAGCTGCAAAACCTGGACCCGTACAAATCAGCTGGGCTTGACAATCTGGACCCTCTATTTCTGAAACTATCCGCCGCCATTGTCGCAACCCCTATTACCAGCCTGTTCAACCTCTCTTTCATATCGTCCGAGATCCCAAAGGATTGGAAAGCTGCCACAGTCATCCCCATCTTCAAAGGGGGAGACATCCTGGACCCAAACTGTTATAGACCTATATCCATCCTGCCCTGCCTATCTAAGGTCTTCGAAAGCCAAGTCAACAAACAGGTCACTGACCATCTCGAATCCCACCGTACCTTCTCCGCTGTGCAATCTGGTTTCCGAGTCGGTCACGGGTGCACCTCAGCCACACTCAAGGTACTAAACGATATCATAACCGCCATCGATAAAAGACAGTACTGTGCAGCCGTCTTCATCGACCTTGCCAAGGCTTTCGACTCTGTCAATCACCATATTCTTATCGGCAGACTCAGTAGCCTCGGTTTTTCGGATGACTGCCTTGCCTGGTTCACCAATTACTTTGCAGACAGAGTTCAGTGTGTCAAATCGGAGGGCATGCTGTCCGGTCCTCTGGCAGTCTCTATGAGGGTGCCACAGGGTTCAATTCTCGGGCCGACTCTTTTCTCTGTATATATCAATGATGTTGCTCTTGCTGCGGGCGATTCCCTGATCAACCTCTACGCAGACGACACCATTCTATATACTTTTTTATATACATTCTATATACTACTTTTCTATATACTTTTTTGTGCTATCTAACCTCCAAACGAGCTTCAATGCCATACAGCACTCCTTCCGTGGCCTCCAACTGCTCTTAAACGCTAGTAAAACCAAATGCATGCTTTTCAACCGATCGCTGCCTGCACCCGCATGCCCGACTAGCATCACCACCCTGAATGGTTCCGACCTTGAATATGTGGACATCTATAAGTACCTAGGTGTCTGGCTAGACTGCAAACTCTCCTTCCAGACTCATAAAACATCTCCAATCGAAAATCAAATCAAGAGTCGGCTTTCTATTCCGCAACAAAGCCTCCTTCACTCACGCCGCCAAGCTTACCCTAGTAAAACTGACTATCCTACCGATCCTCGACTTCGGCGATGTCATCTACAAAATGGCTTCCAACACTCTACTCAGCAAACTGGATGCAGTCTATCACAGTGCCATCCGTTTTGTCACTAAAGCACCTTATACCACTGCGACTTGTATGCTCTAGTCGGCTGGCCCTCGCTACATATTCGTCGCCAGACCCACTGGCTCCAGGTCATCTACAAGTCCATGCTAGGTAAAGCTCCGCCTTATCTCAGTTCACTGGTCACAATGGCAACACCCATCCGTAGCACGCGCTCCAGCAGGTGTATCTCACTGATCAACCCTAAAGCCAACACCTCATTTGGCCGCCTTTCGTTCCAGTACTCTGCTGCCTGTGACTGGAACGAACTGCAAAAATCGCTGAAGTTGGAGACTTTTATCTCCCTCACCAACTTCAAACATCAGCTATCTGAGCAGCTAACCGATCGCTGCAGCTGTACATAGTCTATTGGTAAATAGCCCACCCATTTTCACCTACCTCATTCCCATACTGTTTTTATACTGTTTTTATTTATTTACTGTTCTGCTCTTTTGCACACCAATATCTCTACCTGTACATGACCATCTATCACTCCAGTGTTAATCTGCAAAATTGTAATTATTCACCTACCTCCTCATGCCTTTTGCACACATTGTATATAGACTGCCCCGTCCCCATAGTGACTGTACATACATACCCCAACCAGAAACCATGGATTAGAGTTGCCGCTTTCAAGAACCCGGAAGCTTATAAGAAGTCCTGCTATGCCCTCCGACGAACCAACAAACAGGCAATGTGTCAATACAGGACTGAGATCAAATCGTACTACACCGGCTCCGACGCTCGTCGGATGTGGCAGGGTTTGCAAACTATTAGACTACAAAGGGAAGCACAGCCGAGAGCTGCCCAGTGACACAAACCTACCAGATGAGCAAAATAACTTATATGCTCGCTTCGAGGCAAGCAACACTGAAACATGCATTAGGGCATCAGCTGTGCCGGACAACTGTGTAATCACTCTCTCCACAGCCGATGTGAGTAAGACCTTTAAACAGATCAACATTCACAAGGCCGCTGGGCCAGATGGATTAACAGGACTCCGAGCATGCGCTGACTAACTGGCAAGTGTCTTCACTGAAATTTTCAACCTCTCCCTGTCGGAGTCTGTAATACCAACATGTTTCAAGCAGACCACCATAGTCCCTGTGCCCAAGAAGACTAAGGTAACCTGCCTAAATGACTACCAACCAGTAGCACTCACATCTGTAGCCATGAAATGCTTTGAAAGACTGGTTATGGCTCACATCAACACCATCATCCCAGAAACCCTAGACCCACTCCAATTTGCATACCGCACCAACAGATCCACAGATGATGCAATCTCTATTGCACTCCACACTTCCCTTTCCCACCTGGACAAAAGGAACACCTATGTGAGAATGCTATTCATTGACTACAGCTCAGCGTTCAACACCAGTGCCCTCAAAGCTCATCAATAAGCTAAGGACCCTGGGACTAAACACCTCCCTCTGCAACTGGATCCTGGACTTCCTAACGGGCCGCCCCCAGGTGGTAAGGGCAGGTAACAACACATCCACCACGCTGACCCTGTATGGCCCAGTACATCACCAGGGCCAAGCTTCCTGCTATCCAGAACCTCTATACCAGGCAGTGTCAGAGGACTCCAGCCACCCTGGTCATGGAATGTTCTCGGCTACCGCACGGCAAGCGATACTGGAGTACAAAGTCCAGGTCCAAGAGGCTTCTAAACAGCTTCTACCCCCAAGCCATAAGACTCCTGAACAGCTAATCAAATGGCTACCCAGACTATTTGTATCTGCACAGTTCCTCCACTAAATTTATCTTTGTACATTTTTCTATAGAAGTTGTTAAAAGTAGTCCTTGTGCACAGAGTTGTATGGTTTGTTAAACGTTGAAATCAATGGTTTTCGTTTGTTTCTTTAATTTAAAATGTATGTCAAAGCTTGATTCTGTTACCATGGAATCGCCCTAAAGCACAAGCTTTATCAGTGCCCAAAATCACTCGCTAGCTAAGTTTCAACTCTGTGTTTGTCAGTGACGCTACGTAACAGGTAGTAGCTAGCAGGTACAGTGAGCCAGATTCAGCTTATTAAGTCACTGGCGAGGTGTGCGCTCCGGTGCCGTTTATTTGTTTACACCTTTCTCAACATCTATCACCAGAATGTGTCTGTCTGGCAGTGTTTCATAGGGAATCATGTTACAAAACAGGTTACAGGGGGGATACAAGATGCTCACCGATGGGTTTTGGAATATTGATAATACAATATATCAAGAGTGCTCTGTTAGTTTCAATTCTGCCCCCAAAAAGTGGCAGACTCAAATGATTGACACCAAACACATCAGCAAGTGGCCACTCCATAAAGGGCCTAGGGCCAAAAGTTATTTCAACATAATGTGTGGTCTTATGTAAACCAGTCTGAGGCACTGTGTAATGGGCAGGTCTGTCTCACTGTCTGGAGGTTCTGGTTGCTATGATTGGATAGAGCGTGGGCAGCTGATGGATCGCAATCAGTACAGCTGCTTCTCTAGTGTTAGTGGGCACTGGGCATGATGATTGCAATCCATACCCAAACCCCGCGTAAGTTGTGAAAAACTAACATACAAAGTCTCGTACAAAACTGAGTTGACTTACCGAACAAAATTATCCTGTAGTCAATTTCAACACTAGAATTGATGTTCCTGACTCATACCGATGCCACAAAGGCAGTTTAAAACCAGATAAGTTGGTTCTAAAAGGGGCAGTTTACATTTAATAGCTGAGAACATGGCCTTTATCTAATATTAAAATCTGGACCTAATTGAAATCAACTGAAGCAAACCTTTTCAAAGTAGAGTGCAATGGACAAAATGGAAAAACAAGTACAATTGTAATGCGTGTCTTTACTAAAACGGGTAGTGGGAATTAACACCACATAGCCCATCTTCTCAAAATGACTCACTGAACCAGTAAAGTACCACTCTATGGTGAAGAAGAAAGAGTTTTCCATTGCTGTTATAACAATCAGTGGCTGGCAGATTCACCCAAACAAGTTTTAAAACCACAATCTATTCAGCCTTGTAAAGTACTGTCTGCCAGTAATGGAAACTCGTCGGCTCTAGGCTACACAGGCAGTTCTACTGTGGGTAAGGCATTAAAACAGTTTTATTCCAGAGCAGTTCAGTGCTCAGTATGTGTCAGTTCAGTAACCAACACCAGCATCTCTGTGACCTGTATGACCAGTACTCTGTAACTCCCTCCCCTGGATTCCTTTAAACCTCCTCCAGATTGATTTTCTCTCTCAAAAGTTTGGACACACCTACTCATTCAAGGTTTAAATGTACATTGTAGAATAATAGTGGAGCTATCAAAACTATGAAGGAAAAAAAGTTAGGCAAATCAATATATATTTTATATTTGAGATTCTTCGAAGTAGCCACCCTTTTCTTTGATTACACCTTTGTACACTCCTGGCATTCTATCAACCAGTTTCACCTGGAATGCTTTTCAAAAGTCTTGAAGGATTTCCCACATATGCTGAGCACTTGTTGCCTGCTTTTCCTTCACGCTGTGGTTCAACTCATCCCAAACCATCTCAATTGAGATGTATTGCTTTTTGTTTGGTATACATTTTAAAGTGAAACATGTGACTGTCGGCGTAATTCTGTTACCATGGAGTTTCCCCTAATATAATCTCACAGATAACAACCAATCCACTACACTGGGTATTGTGTGTAAACTCCTCTGAACAACCAGCGGGTCGCTTCTTTTTCAAAGCATCAAAGCTTTCCAAGTCCTCAGACAAAACTAAGGCCTACCACTAGAAAATAAGACATTTCAATCTCTTAGGGGAAAAGGTTCTCTACGTGAATGTTTTCCTAGTAAGGCCTCATTATTGAATGTGTGCATTGTAAGCGAAGGCTAACCCATTTGTCTCAGGTTTGCCTTTGAAATCATTGGGTAGCTGTTATTTTGGTTTATTTACATAGTTTGACAACCAGTAGAGATATGGAGGGGGAGGGGCGACTCATTCGAAAAGAAAAACACACTGCCTGGCCCATTGACGAGCCTCACACACACACACTCGAGCACTCGTACACACACGCATTCTAATAGCTATAGAGTTCCACCTGTGCTTCAGAACTAAACTGGCGTATGGAATTGTCTCCCCTTCAGCTGGTGAGCTGTTGTTTAACAGGGGGCTCAGTGTAGGGTAGAGAATTGAAATACCCCATATAACACAATGATTCCGTCATGCAAATTATGAATGTCTTAACAGTAGTACTGGATGTTGGTTTGGTCATACAGCACCTAAAAACACAACATCAGGTGCTTTCAGTCTTCAGTGCCAGGAAGTAAAGCAAAACAAAAACATACAACTACATGAGGTCAGGTTGCAGTAGTAATAGTAGGTTGGGACTTCACCCCTGTGGTCGTGGTGGCCGTAGCCATGGCACACAAACAGCTCTTTGTCCTGCACAGAGTCACATGGAAAGCAAGGGATAGAGAACACAAGGTATGGACGTTTTACACATGTCCGAACTAAATTACAGACAAAAACACACTTGGGCAAGGTCACAGGCAGGGCAGAGTACAGGGAGAAAATGCTGTGTTGGACATCTTACTACATGTCTGACTGGCCTTATTGTTCCCTTAGTTGTGGTGACTTGTAGGCCTCAAAGACCCCTTCCAAACAGACTGGTGTTATTATTCAACACACTGCAATTCTGAACAGAGCAATAAAAACACACCCCATCACAACTAATAGCCACGCTGAAACTGAATGTCAGTTTAATTATGGATTTCCTATGTATGTCCTGGGGCTAGTCATCATTAGCTGTAGTTATGATGCGCAGATGTTTGACTATCTGCCACGGTAGACTGAATATGGATTTTGAAGCAGGGCCTGAAAGCTTGGCATGGCTGAACACAAATAATACAGAGACTATCATCTCTGAAGTTAGGCTAGGCTATAAAGTGAACAAGGCTGCTGCCCAAAGCATCCCTGCACTCAGGATGACATTTGCCTTGTCCTGTTAGGAAGTCCTTCCTGTCACATGCTTGAGAAAGGTCTTACTTTCAGTCACACTGCCATTTTCCCAGCTACTACTCAGGGCTCTACACTGACCTTTTTACAAGGAGCAAGTGTTCAACTAAGTTGAAAAATGTAGGAGCACAATTAAAATATTTGAGGTTTTAAATCTTGAATCCTTAATTTTTTTTAAAAAAGCCAAAGATCTTGTTTAGTGGTTTAGTGGGAACAGAAAGCACATTATTCCCATCAGGAATTCCTTAGGCTACTGTAAATGCAAATATGTGTATAAGAATTCAACAACAAATGCAATGAACGAAACAAAGTCTTCACGTTAAAATGTCAAGTACAAGGATCAGGTCTACCCCAGCAATGGCCCAAACTGTTTCTCAGCATTCCGTGTTTGACCAAGAGTTGTGCCTAGGAGCTGTCCCACCACTCAGAATACGCCACCGCAGGAGTCGTCCTCCAGAAGTACGGATGGGATGTCAACCTTTTGGGAAAGTAGGTCTGAATAGTGGAGAACATCCTCAGGACAAAATCTGGTAGAATGGGTGCAGCTGAAGGTTTTTTTTTAAGCTAGATGCTAGACATCTATTCATTTACAATAGCTAGGATAGCTGGGTCTGTCAAATAACTCAGTCGAACACTGGATGAAGGAGCTGTAGGCTAAAATACTTTGCTCTCTGTTCTTCACAACAAACTAGGACCAACCCACACTATATCAATGAACTTCACCTCTGCCGGAACTGACTCAACTCTGCCGGAGGGTCAAACTGACAGGACACACTGCACGAGGAAATTAAAAATGTCAACAAAACTATTCTGCACATAATACTGACATTTTCTTGAAAAAAACTTTTCTTCAAAAGGAGACACCCAGTTGATTGTTTTCTTGGTACTTGGTTGGAGGGCACAGTTGTCAACATAAAGCTGTCACTACAGTTTTTGGAAGTCTGGCCTTACGGCTGTACCTGGCTTGGACAACAACTTTCAGCTGGACTTGTGGTTGTCTTGCAGCACTGATACAGATTTTAAACGATTATCCTTGCAGTCATTGGATACACTACATGTGACTGCATGCTATCCTTAGGACATGTCTTTTTTTTCTTCTTTAAAAATATATATATAATCAAAAATACAGTAATTGGTCTGAGCGCAGTAGACTGAACCAAGGTTGTCTGAGAGTAAATCCTTTGTTATGCTTCCAGCCCCCCCCGAACCCAAGACACCAAATACACAGAGAGATAGCCAAGAGCCAGGACACACAGGCAATATCTCAGGAGCGCTCTTTCCTAGACAACTTAAGACCACAGAGTAATAAATAAAAAAACTATGAGCCCGTAAATAAAAACACATAATGAATGAATTTGGCATGAGCTCTAGATAAATAAAAAAAATTCACCATTCCAACTGTGATGTTTTCGTTGTTGAATTAACTTGGTAAAGTGTCCATGTCTCCCACAATTGCGAGAATGAATCCCCCCTCCCCCTTTTATGAATAGCCCTACAGTTAATGAAATTACCTGAACTGAAGGTAACGTTGACCTACCAACCTGAGGTGTACATACCATATATTGTGGTGGGAAAAGTACCCAATTGTCACACTTGAGTAAAAGTAAAGATACCTTAATAGAAAATGACAACTAAAAGTGAATGTCACCCAGTAAAATCCCACTTGAGTAAAAGTCTAAAAGTATTGGGTTTAAAATATAACGTACGTATAATTGCTCAAATATACTTAAAAGTTAAAGTATAAATAATTTCAAATTCCTTATATTAAGTAAACCAGGCGGCACCATTTATTTTTTATTTACAGATAGCCAGAAGCACACTAACACTCAGGACATCATTTACAAATGAAGCACGTGTTTAGTGAGTCTGCCACATCAGACGCTGTAGAGATGACCGGGAATGTTCTCTTGATAAATGTGTGAATTTGACCATTTTACTGTCCTGCTAAGCATTAAAAAAGTAACGAGTACTTTTGGGTGTCAGGGAAAACATATGGAGTAAAAAGTATAATTTTCTTTAGGAATGTGGTGAAGTAAAAAAGTTGTCAAAAATAGAAATAGTAAAGTACTTAAGTACTTTACACCACTGACCGTTATGTAAAAGCTTCAGTTGCATGCAACACTTTTTAATATTAGTGATGTTATTGCTCATTGCTACACTGTAACCATAATCAAGAGTTGTGGTAAAGGTGAAAATGTATTCAATGTATCAAACTGTTGCCCATTCATTGTTTCCTGAGCGTGCCAACGTTTTCGCGGTCTCATCAACTATTAAGGTACTGATAGCTGTGGACAGCAGTATCCTAACTCAATGAGAAAATAACTTTCCAAGAAAGTTGGTGTCAAATATTTTCAATTGTTTTTCAGTTTAATAGAAATACTACTGTTATTGGCCATAAATAACCCAATGGCGCAGACTAAATGTAAACCATACAATTGACGGTCAAAGAACAAAAAAAACTGGTCCGTGATGACTGAAATACAAAAAAAAAAAAAACACTTACCCAGTTCTAAAAGGAATAACTTCACAGACGTCGACTCCTTGACGGGCGACTTTAACGCTACTCCAAAAGTTCACTTTTCAGGGCTCTCTCGAGCCGTACGCAAACACCTACCGATAGAGCTGCATGGCGAATTCCCAACTTCCCACTGCGCATGCGCCAACCAAGGCCAATCACAGACCACTCTATTGTGTTTGCTATTCAATCCAATTTCAACCCTGTGTAGGTAAAATTACTTTTTGATTTTAATACTATTGGTTTTCATTTTGGAGGGAATAAAATAACTCATAGAAAACTGACCATTATACATGAAACAAATAACATCTATACGGGTGTGATGTGTTTTACTTAATGAATATCAATCAGATTGAATACCATATCATACTGATATGAATATTATTTTGTTGCTCCACCAAGCTGTCTGATAACTGTTTGTTAACAGATTGTCTGTCAGGTTTTTACACAACAGCTGTACATTATGAGTGTTGCTCCTTGTCTCAATCTTTGAGAGACGATGGTGTAGAACATAATTTCATCCTTTTAGGTTCTGATGGTCTCTACGCAACGTAACTTAGCTTGGTGAGCATTCTGCTTTAGGCTGATTTGATAAGGGCACTTCAGTAATCAGTACAATGAGTTTAGAGTTGGAAAGTTATGGAAATTGGGTGCACTCTGAAAATAACAGTGGTCAACAGGCAAATTGACACAGGATTAAATCCTAGTTGTATCAAAGGAAAATATGCACTGGGAAGATACTACTGGGCTTCTGAGTGGCGCAGCGGTCTAAGGCACTGCATTTCAGTGCTATAGGTGCCACTACAGACCCTGGTTTGATCCCGGGCTGTATCACAACCGGCAGTGATCGGGAGACCCATAGGGCAGCGCACAATTGGCCCAGCGTCGTCCGAGTTAGGGGAGTGTTTGGCCGGGGTAGGCCGTCATTGTAAATAGAATTTGTTCTTAACTGACTTGCCTTGTTAAATAAAGGTTAATAATAATAAAATAAAAACGAATAAACCAACAGCCAGTTGAGCATACCTTTGCTTAGAGTACTAAACTCCGTGGTGAAGGAAGTTTCTGATGACTCCTCCAACAGAGTGGAGCAGAGACCAGACTTTGTGGGATCTAGCTCTGACTACATCGATTTGCCCAAGGTCAATACTTCAAAACATTTCAATTGTGGAACACCTACAGTGTACCTACACTTGTCCTCTGCAGTTGCATGCCTTTCTTTGTTTGCTAAAATCCAAATACAACCACCGACTGTTTGCCCATTGCTGTTGCTCTAAGATGGCAACTACGTTATGTGCCAATTGAATCTCAAAAAGGAAACAGTTGGTGGTTGTATTTTATTAACATTTATTGAAAAAGTATGGGTTTCAGCAAAGAAAGGCACGCGACTACAGAGGACAAACATTGATACACAGTAGGCATTTCACAATTTACATTTTTTTAAATATTGACCTTGGACATACTGATGTAGTCAAAGCTGGATTCCACAAGGCCTGGCCTCTGCTCTACTCAGTTGGTGGAGTAACCAGAAAATCCCTTCACCACGGAGTGGAGTATAGTCCACTAACCTTTGCTGGGCATGAAATCAATTCTGACTGCCACTCTTGGAGTAAAGCTAAATGTCTCTCTCTAGTGGTTTTAACAGTCACAGTGCATAATTGATACTGTCAATATATCCAACATAGCCAGCAGCACTGCAAAAACAACACATTCCTGAAACAATAAATTCCTTGTGGCTATCACCTTGGCAACTGGGTGGATCCAGCAATTAATTTCCTGTCAACTCTATTGTTTACTTATTACATACACATCCTCATGGGAGAATCCATTAAGTCTGGAGGAATGTGAACATATTTTTGTTTTTATCTCTTCCTGAAAATCACCACTTGAATGAACTTTCATTTTCCGGAGGAGGTTACAGTCACAGGTTAAAAAGATAACATATTTAATTATTATAACAAAAGTAGGTAATGTAATTAAATCAGCTGCTGATATTCACTGGTATTAGGCTTACATCAAATCAATTTTATTGGTCACATACACATATTTAGCAGATGCTATTGCTGTGTAGCGGAATGCTTGTCATTGTTGTTGTTTCAGATATGCATGGTCTTAATTCTCTGTTTGCATTATTTTGCACAAACCAGTGGATGCTCTGGAACAGGTAAGTGTTTGTCCGGGGTAGAGCCAAAGCATGCACATCCAGTAGCTACCTGAGAACGGCTGATAATGGAGCTCTGATTGATAGAGGAGACAAAAGAACCAGCAGGTGGAGCTGGAGAAGTTCCTACAGCTTAGGGATAGACCTGTAAGGAAATGAGTCACCTGGTCTTGACTTAGATATGATGAATATGGTATAACTACCTACAGTAATAACAGGCAGGTGATAATGGGACACATATTACTGTACTTTACAGGACTACATGGAATTACTGTATGTCCTTATTATCACTCAGAGCATTAGATGTATCATATTTCTCTCCGGAATGTTATGTTATATTATACTCCAGAATGTTATGGAGAGTGATCAGATGAATTGCAATTAATTGCAAAGTCCCTCTTTGCCATGCAAATGAACCGAATCCCCCAAAAACATTTCCACTGCATTTCAGCCCTGCCACAAAAGGACCAGCTGACATCATGTCAGTGATTTTCTCGTTAACACAGGTGTGAGTGTTGACGAGGACAAGGCTGGAGATCACTCTGTCATGCTGATTGAGTTTGAATAACAGACTGGAAGCTTCAAATGGAGGGTGGTAATTGGAATCATTGTTCTTCCTCTGTCAACCATGGTTACCTGCAAGGAAACACGTGCCGTCATCATTGCTTTGCACAAAAAAGGGCTTCACAGGCAAGGATATTGCTGTCAGTAAGATTGCACCTAAATCAAACATTTATCGGATCAAGAACTTAATGGAGAGCAGTTCAATTGTTGTGAAGAAGGCTTCAGGGCGCCCAAGAAAGTCCAGCAAGTGCCAGGACCATCTCTTAAAGTTGATTCAGCTGGGGGATTGGGGCACCACCAGTACAGAGCTTGCTCAGGAATGGCAGCAGGCAGGTGTGAGTGCATCTGCACCCACAGTGAGGCAAATACTTTTGGAGGATGGACTGGTGTCAAGAAGGGCAGCAAAGAATCCACTTCTCTCCAGGAAAAACATCAGGGACAGACTGATATTCTGCAAAAGGTACAGGGATTGGACTGCTGAGAACTGGGGAAAAGTCATTTTCGCTGATGAATCCCCTTTCTGATTGTTTGGGGCATCCGGAAAAAAGCTTGTCCGGAGAAGACAAGGTGAGCGCTACCATCAGTCCTGTGTCATGCCAACAGTAAAGCAACCCCATTCATGTGTGGGGTTGCTTCTCAGCCAAGGGAGTGGGCTCACTCACAATTTTGCCTAAGAACACAGCCATGAATAAAGAATGGTACCAACACATCCTCCGAGAGCAACCTCTCCCAACCATCCAGGAACAGTTTGGTGATGAACAATGCCTTTTCCAGCATGATGGAGCACCTTGCCATAAGGCAACGGAGATATCTAAGTGGCTCGGGGAACAAAACATCTATATTTTTGGTCCGTGGCCAGGAAACTCCCCAGACCTTAATCCCATTAAGAACTTGGGGTCAATCCTCAAGAGGCGGGTGGACAAACAAAAACCCACAAATTCTAACAAACTCCAAGCATTGATTATGCTAGAATGGGCTGCCATCAGTCAGGATGTGGCACAGAAGTTAATTGACAGCATGCCAGTGCAGATTGCAGAGGTTTTGAGAAAGAAGGGTCAACGCTGCAAATATTGACTCTTTACGTCAACGTCATGTAATTGTTAATAAAAGCCTTTGACACGTATGAAATGCTTGTAATTATACTTCAGTATTCCATAGTAACATCTGACAAAAATATCTAAAGACACTGAAGCAGCAAACTTTGTGGAAATACTTTTGTCATTCTCAAAACTTTTGGCCACGACTGTACCATATGTGGTTCTACCCCACAGTGTATGAAAAAACATGTAGTGCCCAGGTCCTCCCATAGTTGTGTATTATGTGACTGGAGTCCTTGCCGTTTGCAGTGAGAAAGCGAGGTCAGTACAAGTCAGTCAGCCACATTGGCCATTAGGTCAATGGACCACTTACGACAACAACAGGACAGACTTACATGTTCTAGAACTTCACATCTTGCCCAAAAGGCAGCCATTATGCTGTTGCCATGCTAACATACCGGAGCCATTAAACTCTCAAACAGACTTCACTCTTATGTGTTGCATCTCATGCCCATCCTCCAGCATCTCACCATCTGGCATACTGTATACCAACATGATCGCTGTGTACTAGCAGTAAACACATGTTTTGAAATGCAGATAATCAGAAAATTGCTTCAACGGTCTGTTTAATTCCGATAACCATATGGAATCCTAAGTATGGAGTCATTACGAGGGTACTCATCATGTGAATGTGCTTGATGCTGACTTTTTGACTGTAGCAATCACACTATGTAAAATAGCATTAGTTTGAAAGTACAGTTTGTGTTGGTACCTTGTGTATATTGCACAGTACATTGTTGTTCATTCCTAATGAAAACTGTTTACCACCCATATTTGTCTATCCGTACAATAGATGAATGTATCCTCCTGTATACATTGTATGTATGACAACTGTCTTTAAAGACCATGGCTATGGCAGTTGTGTAAAGAAGATATGAATGATCCATCATAATGGAGATTGACATGGAAGTGTTTGAGGGTGAATGGGCAGCACCGCGGGTATAGACGGTGATATTGCCCCTTTGCACTGTAGTGCACAGCAATGGCCTGAGAGCGAATGGATCAAGACTAGGGAGTTTTATGACTCCAATGTCTCATGTACTTGATTGAAGGCACCAATAGGGAGCAAGCTAGAAGCTTTTGTCCACAGAAGCTAAAGGTCAAGTTGATCCACTTGAGGTCGTAGTGGAGCACTACATTGTACTGGAATGGAGCCATTTCTTGTTTCAGAAGTAGGTAGAGGGGAGGTTGTCCTGACTTTAACACCCTAGAGTTGATGTCCGTGCCCCTGGGATTTAATTAGCATAATTTAAAAAATCCCCATCAAAGTCTGTCTGTTTAAGCAACACCCTCAACATGCCCTTATGGTGAATTCAGATAAGCTGGCTCTAACACATGTTGAATGGCAAATAAACAGCTGGAGATGAGCTGGCCACAGGTTGTACAAATTGTCAAAGGAAGTTTGGCAATATTCAGACTTCAAATCGTATTGGTCACATACATGTGATTAGCAGATGTTATTGCTTGTGCTTCTAGCTCCGACAGTGCAGTAATATCTAACAAGTAATATCAAAAAAATTACACAACATATACCCAATACACACAAATCTAAGTAGGAATTAATTAAGACTATATTTATATGGACGAGCGATGTCAGAGCGGAACGGACTAAGGTAAAGTAGAATAGTATAGAAAAACAGTATATACATATGAGATGAGTAATGCCAGATACAGTGCCTTGCGAAAGTATTCGGCACCCTTGAACTTTGCGACCTTTTGCCACATTTCAGGCTTCAAACATAGAGATATAAAACTGTATTTTTTTGTGAAGAATTAACAACAAGTGGGACACAATCATGAAGTGGAACGACATTTATTGGATATTTCAAACTTTTTTAACAAATCAAAAACTGAAAAATCGGGCGTGCAAAATTATTCAGCCCCTTTACTTTCAGTGCAGCAAACTCTCTCCAGAAGTTCAGTGAGGATCTCTGAATGATCCAATGTTGACCTAAATGACTAATGATGATAAATACAATCCACCTGTGTGTAATCAAGTCTCCGTATAAATGCACCTGCACTGTGATAGTCTCAGAGGTCCGTTAAAAGCGCAGAGAGCATCATGAAGAACAAGGAACACACCAGGCAGGTCCGAGATACTGTTGTGAAGAAGTTTAAAGCCGGATTTGGATACAAAAAGATTTCCCAAGCTTTAAACATCCCAAGGAGCACTGTGCAAGCGATAATATTGAAATGGAAGGAGTATCAGACCACTGCAAATCTACCAAGACCTGGCCTTCCCTCTAAACTTTCAGCTCATACAAGGAGAAGACTGATCAGAGATGCAGCCAAGAGGCCCATGATCACTCTGGATGAACTGCAGAGATCAACAGCTGAGGTGGGAGAGTCTGTCCATAGGACAACAATCAGTCGTATATTGCACAAATCTGGCTTTTATGGAAGAGTGGCAAGAAGAAAGCCATTTCTTAAAGATATCCATAAAAAGTGTCGTTTAAAGTTTGCCACAAGCCACCTGGGAGACACACCAAACATGTGGAAGAAGGTGCTCTGGTCAGATGAAACCAAAATTGAACTTTTTGGCAACAATGCAAAACGTTATGTTTGGCGTAAAAGCAACACAGGTCATCACCCTGAACACACCATCCCCACTGTCAAACATGGTGGTGGCAGCATCATGGTTTGGGCCTGCTTTTCTTCAGCAGGGACAGGGAAGATGGTTAAAATTGATGGGAAGATGGATGGAGCCAAATACAGGACCATTCTGGAAGAAAACCTGATGGAGTCTGCAAAAGACCTGAGACTGGGACGGAGATTTGTCTTCCAACAAGACAATGATCCAAAACATAAAGCAAAATCTACAATGGAATGGTTCAAAAATAAACATATCCAGGTGTTAGAATGGTCAAGTCAAAGTCCAGACCTGAATCCAATCGAGAATCTGTGGAAAGAACTGAAAACTGCTGTTCACAAATGCTCTCCATCCAACCTCACTGAGCTCGAGCTGTTTTGCAAGGAGGAATGGGAAAAGATTTCAGTCTCTCGATGTGCAAAACTGATAGAGACATACCCCAAGCGACTTACAGCTGTAATCGCAGCAAAAGGTGGCGCTACAAAGTATTAACTTAAGGGGGCTGAATAATTTTGCACGCCCAATTTTTCAGTTTTTGATTTGTTAAAAAAGTTTGAAATATCCAATAAATGTCTTTCCACTTCATGATTGTGTCCCACTTGTTGTTGATTCTTCACAAAAAAATACAGTTTTATATCTTTATGTTTGAAGCCTGAAATGTGACAAAAGGTTGCAAAGTTCAAGGGGGCCGAATACTTTCGCAATGCACTGTATGTAAGCATTATTAAAGTGACTAGTGTTCCATTCCTTAAAGTGGCCAGTGATTCCTAGTCTATGCCTATAGGCAGCAGCCTCTAATGTGCTAGTGATGGCTGTTTAACAGTCTGATGGCCTTGAGATAGAAGCTGTTTTTCAGTCTCTCGGTCCCAGCTTTGATGCACCTGTACTGACCTCGCCTTCTGGATGATAGTGGGGTGGACAGGCAGTGTCTCGGGTGGTTGATGTCCTTGATAATCTTTTTGGCCTTCCTGTGACATCGGGTGGTGTAGGTGTCCTGGAGGGCGGGTAGTTTGCCCCCGGTAATCCGTATGGCAGACTGTACTACCCTCTGGAGAGCCTTGTAGTTGCGGGCAATGCAGTTGCCGTACCAGGCGGTGATACAGCCCGACAGGATGCTTTCAATTGTGCATCTGTAAAAATTTGTGAGGATTTTAGGTGACAAGCCACATTTCTTTAGCTTCCTGAGGTTGAAGAGGCTCTGTTGCGCCTTCTTCACCACACTGTCTGTGTGGGTGGTGCATTTCAGTTTGTCAGTGATACGTATATACGCCAAGGAACACTTAGAAACATTTATGATGTGAATACTGATGTTTGTCATTTTCCAGGACTGGCTAACAGTCTGTGTGATAGGATTCTATTGAAGAATTGTGTAGTGTGTAATTATTTATATATATAAAAAATATATTTATTGTCATAACAAATAAGACCATGCTTTTAATGTACAGTCCGGAACATTGAGGATAAACCCATTAGGATAAACTGTTTCAATGTTGGATACATGAGAAAGCCTTCTCTCGCTTTTGTCAGGATCAGTGGGTTTGATAATGGCAGTTGCGAGTTTCTGGACCAGAAGCCACCACACCTGAATGGGGAAGCTTGAGCTCCCCATTCACTGCCTCGCTAGTCTGTATCTCTGTATCTCTCTGCTACTCTGTTATAGCATCAACTTTGCACTCCTTTTTTTATTTTCTACAATTTTCTTTATTTTTTCTGTTGAAGCGAGGGAGAGGAAGAGGACGACTTCATGACCTGCTTTGACACAATGACCAGTTACTAAAACAAACTGCAAGGTTACATTTCCTTACCAAATATAAACAAGTGATGGACAGTGAAGGATAGTGTTAAACCCTGATGGACTCTGATGGAAATAGGATGATGATTAAGAGTTGAAAACAATTACCATAATATTGATGATGAAGATGAAGAGGAGGATGATAATTATAAGGAAGATGTTGAACTGATTAAGCCAAATACAAGAAACACAAGCTAAACCAGCAATGCCGAACGTAGCTCATTTGTAAGGAAAGAACAAATAGTGAATCAACCTGTTGACCTACTCTCTCTCATGACCAGTCAAATTAAAACTGTTTTGTAACAGTCAAACTATTTTATAACAGCCTGCAAGAGCACCTTTCAATATCTAGAGGTTAGTATTGAGAAGGCCACGAATAACTGTTGCATTCTAATGCGATTCAACCTCTCTCCATATCAACCATTTGAGTGACTCAAGTGCTTGTTCATTCATTTCCACTTCTTGGAAGAATTTATTGTCCCTTATTAGTGGGGAAACTGTCCAGGCATGTTTCCCTTCATCATTCAGCTTCCTGGTGCTTTCTTTCTTACATAACACCGCTGACAGGGGGATAATTAACAAGCTGAGGGAAGTCAGCAGGGTCCCTGGGGCGGCCCCAACTAGACAGGGATGGCTGCTCACTCTTCTGTTTGAACCGTTGCCACGGTTTCATTCATCTTCCCCACTTGTAAAGAGTCATGGGTTTATTTTTACCGGTCTACAAACATGATGTTACCGCTTGCCCTCTTGATTTTGCACAATCCCCAAAGGAGTGGTTATATGTTTCAATGTAGCTATTTACTGATACATTTAAAAAACTGTTCAGTATCTTACCTGACTTTTACTGTCAGGAAAACAACGATCCACTATACCTTTCATGATCTGCTGCATGCTGAATAAGATGTTTAGCTCAGCTAGTCTAATGGCTAGCCATTCATATACTGTGCCTTGCAATCAACTCCTGATCTTCTTATTACCACCCCCATGTCATCGCTTTCTCATGGAGGATGATTAGAAAATAACAAAGCCGTCCTTGCTTTTAGCATGGTACAGACAATTTCCTTCCAACTGGTCTGATGAGCATTGCGGTGGAAAGTTCCCATAAAGAAAGATACTTTGGAGCAAATAACTGTAGCTGTCCATCAGCCACAGAACACCCCCTAACATCCCATAATTATCCCTCTGGATGACAGGAGCTGATAAAGAAGAGACCATTGGCCAGTAGGAGAGCAGAGTGGAGTAGCACTTAGAGACGCGTGGAGAGGCGCCCAAGGTCAGGGGTCAGTTCAAGAGCACCACACAACCACAGGGAGGAGATGAACCACATACCCCGGGAGAGACTGTCTCTGACAACATGTGAACCTCTCCAACAGAGTCCTGTATCTGCTTCTTCTTTCATAATCTCAGCACCTTTGTTGGTATACTTTCATATTTCAAGCTTTGGCTTTGACCATCAAAGAGGTCGGTACAAATAGAAAGATTTAGACTTGAAAGAACATGTTTTTTTCTGTTCAATGCACAATTTTTATTTTATTTTTTATTTCACCTTTATTTAACCAGGTAGGCAAGTTGAGAACAAGTTCTCATTTACAATTGCGACCTGGCCAAGATAAAGCAAAGCAGTTCGACAGATACAACGACACAGAGTTACACATGGAGTAAAACAAACATACAGTCAATAATAGAGTATAAACAAGTCTATATACAATGTGAGCAAATGAGGTGAGAAGGGAGGTAAAGGCAAAAAAGGCCATGGTGGCAAAGTAAATACAATATAGCACAATAAAACACTGGAATGGTAGTTTTGCAATGGAAGAATGTGCAAAGTAGAAATAAAAATAATAGGGTGCAAAGGAGCAAAATAAATAAATTAATTAAATACAGTTGGGAAAGAGGTAGTTGTTTGGGCTAAATTATAGGTGGGCTATGTACAGGTGCAGTAATCTGTAAGATGCTCTGACAGTTGGTGCTTAAAGCTAGTGAGGGAGATAAGTGTTTCCAGTTTCAGAGATTTTTGAAGTTTGTTCCAGTCATTGGCAGCAGAGAACTGGAAGGAGAGGTGGCCAAAGAAAGAATTGGTTTTGGGGGTGACTAGAGAGATATACCTGCTGGAGCGTGTGCTACAGGTGGGAGATGCTATGGTGACCAGCGAGCTGAGATAAGGGGGGACTTTACCTAGCAGGGTCTTGTAGATGACATGGAGCCAGTGGGTTTGGCGACGAGTATGAAGCGAGGGCCAGCCAACGAGAGCGTACAGGTCGCAATGGTGGGTAGTATATGGGGCTTTGGTGACAAAACGGATTGCACTGTGATAGACTGCATCCAATTTGTTGAGTAGGGTATTGGAGGCTATTTTGTAAATGACATCGCCAAAGTCGAGGATTGGTAGGATGGTCAGTTTTACAAGGGTATGTTTGGCAGCATGAGTGAAGGATGCTTTGTTGCGAAATAGGAAGCCAATTCTAGATTTAACTTTGGATTGGAGATGTTTGATATGGGTCTGGAAGGAGAGTTTACAGTCTAACCAGACACCTAAGTATTTGTAGTTGTCCACGTATTCTAAGTCAGAGCCGTCCAGAGTAGTGATGTTGGTCAGGCGGGTAGGTGCAGGTAGCGATCGGTTGAAGAGCATGCATTTAGTTTTACTTGTATTTAAGAGCAATTGGAGGCCACGGAAGGAGAGTTGTATGGCATTGAAGCTTGCCTGGAGGGTTGTTAACACAGTGTCCAAAGAAGGGCCGGAAGTATACAGAATGGTGTCGTCTGCGTAGAGGTGGATCAGAGACTCACCAGAAGCAAGAGCGACCTCATTGATGTATACAGAGAAGAGAGTCGGTCCAAGAATTGAACCCTGTGGCACCCCCATAGAGACTGCCAGACAATGAAGAGACAATGAAAGATGTTGACAGACAAATCTATTATCTTTTGATGTTTTTTCTGGGAATGTAGAAACCTGTTATCAAAGGCCAAGCCTTGACCAATGTGTGCAGGGAATAAAAAAACAAGAAAGAAAAACTAAAATCTGTCCACATCTATCAATATCTTTACAGTGTAAGAATGTGGACCAGGTAATGAAACTGCATACAGAGAAGGAATCATACAAGAGTATAATATCTGTGCAAATGTTGAACATCGTGGGTGGTAATACTTTATAATATGCCCAATGGAGGATAAAATCACATCTCTCTCTTTTACAACCCAGGAGCAAACTGGGGGGGGGGGTCTTGTCATTGAGAAAATGCTGTTTGTGTGGAGAGAAAATAATGTTATCCAAGCACCTCTGTGCTCTATAAATAAAGCTAGCCTTTCTCAGCTTAAGCTGGATGACGAAGGAGTTTAATATTGACATTAGAGACGGAATAGGGAATCCAGCCCACTATGTTTGTCCAGAAAGCACATTGCTTTTGGGTCACTAACTTTACTATTCATCTCAATACGTCTGACCGCTCGCAGCACAAAACTCTTTCAGTCATTCTCAATGATGAATCATTCTCAATGATGAATCATTCTCAATGTTGAATCATTCTCAATGTTGAGTCATTCTCAATATTGAGTCATTCTCAATATGGTGCTACTGTACTGGGAGCTCTGCTTGAGGTCCATTTGGTTTCACCTGTCCTTGTCAAATCAAAATCAAATCAAATTTATTTATATAGCCCTTCGTACATCAGCTGATATCTCAAAGTGCTGTACAGAAACCCAGCCTAAAACCCCAAACAGCAAGCAATGCAGGTGTAGAAGCACGGTGGTTAGGAAAAACTCTGTAGAAAGGCCAGAACCTAGGAAGAAACCTAGAGAGGAACCAGGCTATGTGGGGTGGCCAGTCCTCTTCTGGCAGTGCCGGGTGGAGATTATAACAGAACATGGCCAAGATGTTCAAATGTTCATAAATGACCAGCATGGTCCAATAATAATAAGGCAGAACAGTTGAAACTGGAGCAGCAGCACGGCCAGGTGGACTGAGGACAGCAAGGAGTCATCATCTCAGGTAGTCCTGAGGCATGGTCCTAGGGCTCAGGTCCTCCGAGAGAGAGAAAGAAAGAGAGAAAGAGAGAATTAGAGAGAGCACACTTAAATTCACACAGGACACCGTATAGGACAGGAGAAGTACTCCAGATATAACAAACTTACCCTAGCCCCCCGACACATAAACTACTGCAGCATAAATACTGGAGGCTGAGACAGGAGGGGTCAGGAGACACTGTGGCCCCATCCAAGGACACACCCGGACAGGGCCAAACAGGAAGGATATAACCCCACCCACTTTGCCAAAACACAGCCCCCACACCACTAGAGGTATATCTTCAACCACCAACTTACCATCCTGAGATAAGGCTGAGTATAGCCCACAAAGATCTCCACCATGGCACAACCCAAGGGGGGGCGCCAACCCAGACAGGAAGATCACATCAGTGACTCAACCCACTCAAGTGACGCACCCCTCCCAGGGACGGTATGAAAGAGCCCCAGTAAGCCAGTGACTCAGCCCCTGTAATAGGGTTAGAGGCAGAGAATCCCAGTGGAAAGAGGGGAACCGGCCAGGCAGAGACAGCAAGGGTGGTTCGTTGCTCCAGAGCCTTTCCGTTCACCTTCCCACTCCTGGGCCAGACTACACTCAATCATATGACCTACTGATGAGATGAGTCTTCAGTAAAGACTTAAAGGTTGAGACCGAGTTTGCGTCTCTTACATGGGTAGGCAGACCATTCCATAAAAATGGAGCTCTATAGGAAAAAGCCCTGCCTCCAGCTGTTTGCTTAGAAATTCTAGGGACAATTAGGAGGCCTGCGTCTTGTGACCGTAGCGTACGTGTAGGTATGTACGGCAGGACCAAATCAGAGAGATAGGTAGGAGCAAGCCCATGTAATGCTTTGTAGGTTAGCAGTAAAACATTGAAATCAGCCCTTGCCTTGACAGGAAGCCAGTGTAGGGAGGCTAGCACTGGAGTAATATGATCAAATTCTAGTCAGGATTCTAGCAGCCGTATTTAGCACTAACTGAAGTTTATTTAGTGCTTTATCTGGGTAGCCGGAAAGTAGAGCATTGCAGTAGTCTAATCTAGAAGTGACAAAAGCATGGATTAATTTTTCTGCATCCTTTTTGGACAGAAAGTTTCTGATTTTTGCAATGTTACGTAGATGGAAAAAAGCTGTCCTTGAAATGGTCTTGATATGTTCTTCAAAAGAGAGATCAGGGTCCAGAGTAACGCCGAGGTCCTTCACAGTTTTATTTGAGACGACTGTACAACCATTAAGATTAATTGTCAGATTCAACAGAAGATCTCTTTGTTTCTTGGGACCTAGAACAAGCATCTCTGTTTTGTCCGAGTTTAAAAGTGGAAAGTTTGCAGCCATCCACTTCCTTATGTTATGGGCTTCACCATGTTTCATTGAAATGTACAGCTGTGTGTCATCCGCATAGCAGTGAAAGTTAACATTATGTTTTCGAATGACATCCCCAAGAGGTAAAATATATAGTGAAAACAATAGTGGTCCTAAAACGGAACCTTGAGGAACACCGAAATTTACAGTTGATTTGTCAGAGACTTGTGCTTGTCTCCACCCTTTCCAGGTGTTGCCCATCTTCCCCACTATCCCCTGGGTACTTATACCTGTGTTTTCTGTCTGTCTGTGCCAGTTCGTTTTGTTCATTCAAACCTATCAGTGGTTTCTCTTGTGCATGTCTTTGTTATAGTCCCAGTTTTGACCATGTCTGCCGTCCTGTACCGTTGCCCCACTACTCTGGATTATCGACCACTGCCTGCCTTGACCTGTCATTTGCCTGCCCCTGTTGCTGTAATAAACACTGTTACTTCTACAGTCTGCATTTGGGTCATACCTTAAAATGTCAATTTAATCTACTCCATCAGCCGACTCTCTCTCTGTCTATATGCGGGAGCAAATGAGCCTGGGGACAACTGAAATGAAACCCAGTGAAAAAGTATTGACTTGAATAACAAGCCTAACCGTCACCTAATATACTTATATAAAACTCCCTAATGTAGCATCTCTCTGCTATGAGAGGTGTGATTGCTGGTCACTAACAATAACTGTTGTGCTGGGGACATAGTATCAACAATTGTCTTTCACTTTTAGCACAGTTTCAGGCTGGTGCAGCACAGTCACTTAGTAGGAGCAGAGTAATTGGACCTTTTTCCCTGAGTGGAGAGCATCACTTTGATTTATCTCCAGGTGACAGTGAGAAACCTAGCAACAGACCGTTCCAGATATAGCCTATTGCTACTTCTCTCTGGATCTCACCAGAGGCTGTCTGGGTCATAGCATGATGCTGCTTTCTGCATCTCACCAGAGTCTGTCTGGGTATGGACACACATGCATTTGGACACAAACACCCTCTTGGACACAAATTCACACAGACACTTGGAACCCACAGAAATATGTGTCACAGGTCATTGCTATTCCAGTATTGTCCATGTCCAACTTGCAGAAGTTGTGTCCACATGGAATAGAGACTGGCTCAGTGAACACATCCAGACAGACAGAGCACAAGAACTGGTCTTCAGACAGGAGACTGCTGGAGGTGGCCATATCTAGACAGATCAGAGGTGAAAATATAAAGCATTTCCTGGAATCAGTTGGCTCTCTACAATACAAACTAATGACTAAACAGACAACTTTAGAGATAATATGTTTTGAATAGGGCAAATGAAAAAAAATATTCAGTCAATTCAGGAAGTCAAATGTGGATGTGGGAAAATTTGGACTTCGGAATTTCAGTTGACTTTCTGAACTGAATGAATTGGTTATGATCCCAACCAATCTTTTTTAAATTATTCATTTCAGTGCATTTACTAGGATACCCGCCCATTTGAAATAGCTCTTACCATATATGGGTTTGTTGTTTAGCGACAAAACCAATGCGTGCGTAACTATGGAGCAAAACAGATGGTGTTGGCTTAACGTAAACTCACGTAAACTCATACATCGCCTTGGTCCGTACAATTGCCCTTATTTTAGCACCCCAAAACGTAATACTTCCAGATCAACTGTAACGTCAATACCACTGTAAAGCACAATTTCTCCCCTTTCCAACATAATCAATTACATGACCTAAACACTGCCCATTTCTGCATAATTCAAGCAGGCAATGAGCCCCGTCAGGTCTTTTAAAAATGGCGGGTGGGGAAGCGAAACTAATGCATGATAGTGAGACGGAGAGATGTTGTGTGGGAAAATGGCTTTTTTTCACTCGATCTGTCCGGCTTATCACCTTATCGCCTCTAAAATGTAAATAAAAGACTATAAAGAGTTTATATAATGTGTCATTACATACCTATTTGAAGGTTTGTGTCGAATTTGAATCGGGTTTTTAGGGCGGTGCTAAAGTGATCTTAGAAATAAACAGGGGCTTTGAGAATGATGATCACATGCAATGATGACGCAAAAAATGACTAGGTATCTGTCACGTTCTGACCTTTATTTCCTGTGTTTTGTATTAGTTAGTATGGTCAGGGCGTGAGTTGGGTGGGCAGTCTATGTTTGTTTTTCTATGATTTGAGTATTTCTATGTTTCGGCCTAGTATGGTTCTCAATCAGAGGCAGGTGTCATTAGTTGTCTCTGATTGAGAATCATACTTAGGTAGCCTGGGTTTCACTGTGTGTTTGTGGGTGATTATTCCTGTCTCTGTGTTTGCACCAGATAGGACTGGTTTGAGTTTCACATTTCTTGTTTGTTGTAGTCAGTTGTTCATGTGTATCTTAACGTATTAAAAAAGAACCATGGACACTTACCACGCCGCATATTGGTCCTCTGATCCGTTTCGCCTCTCCTCTTCGGAAGAAGAGGAGGAAATTCATTACAGTATCCCCCCTTACCCCTGTCACTGTCCATTTCTTGTTTTTAAAGAATGAGAGTAGTGCTACACCTAGTGGAGAGAGTTGCTTTATGCATGCTATACGTTATGATATGACACGTCCCGATGTAACAGAGGGTCCGTTTTTTTCAACTTTTCTCCAATACTATAGAGCCATTACCATGTCGATCAACGCTTGAATAGAAACCTAGTTCACACCCCCGATTTTGAAGTCAAAACAGTCGCTACAGTCCCATTAGTTTTCTTTGTAGCCTCATTTGAATGTTGCGGTTGCACACATTTGTACGGAATGGGGTGAGTTTACGTTAATTGTTGACAATGTGTAAACTATATTTTGTCTTCAATGTTTATTGAAAGCATAAATTAATTTACACAGTGAGTACTTGTCTTTCAAATACATCATTACAGTTATTTGGTAGATAGCTAGCAACATTTTTGCCATAATAGCATAACGTGACATCAGTCAAAACACCTCAAAACAAGACATTCGGGGTATCCTACGAAGCAAGCTAGATCTACTCAGTGTTTTCTAAAGCTAACCAACTTCAGTTAGCTTCACATTGAAGCTCAGGCTTCATCTATACTATGACGGTAGATATTTCTTGCCCGCCTGCTGCCAACTCTAGCAGGATTGTAACTGCCATCAATCCAGGGGCAAGTCAGTGCCGAAATCAAAATTAAGGAAAAGTTATCTTGAAAATCCAGCAGTCTATAGTGTGAAATGGGCCTTTAGAAGTGCATTCTTCATTTTACTACTTATCTTTAATGGTGTCTTTGATGTGCTTATCAATGCACAAGAAACTCCTATCGATAAAATAATTGTATTAAGTCATACAATATTTTCAAATGCATTCTGTCATTACTAAATAATGTGATAGCTATTTTAACTTTTTTTTAAAAAAATGTATACACACAACATGTATTTAATCAAATATTGAATCGGTCATCTTCCTCGGGGATGATGATGCAATCCTTGCAAGAGGGAGGGAATATGATTACATATTGGTCCTCAACTCACAACTCTGTCATTTCATTCAGGGTAAGTGGAGTTAGCCTGCCCCAGAGCAGGTTAGGTCTTAAGGATTCATTGCCATAGAAATTTAATCTGGCTAAAAGGTGAGCCACTTTCCTCAAAGCTGCTTTGTAGGATATCTTTCAGGTATCAATAAAAATATACAATGAGCTGAAACGAGCCACCTACGATTCCCCGCATGGTAGCTTCTTGTCATTGTTGATAGCTATCTGGCCATCGAGAATCACAACATTGAAGTGTGCGCATTGTTTTTGTGAAGTTGTCAGCTAACCCATCTACTACTTGGGGGAAAATGCAATATGCAACTTTTTGGGCGACCCACAAAATTCACATAGAAATGTGAGTTGTAGATTTATAGTTATAAGTGGTATAACTGATCTATGTGTGCTATTTCTATACTTTCGGTTTTGTACTTAAAACAGCTGAAAATACAATATTTTTGGGTATTGAAAATACACTGCTCAAAAAAATAAAGGGAACACTTAAACAACACAGTGTAACTCCAAGTCAATCACACTTCTGTGAAATCAAACTGTTCACTTAGGAAGCAACACTGATTGACAATACATTTCACATGCTGTTGTGCAAATGGAATAGACAACAGTTGGAAATTATAGGCAATTAGCAAGACACCCCCAATAAAGGAGTGGTTCTGCAGGTGGTGACCACAGACCACTTCTCAGTTCCTATGCTTCCTGGCTGATGTTTTAGTCACTTTTGAATGCTGGCGGTGCTTTCACTCTAGTGGTAGCATGAGACGGAGTCTACAACCCACACAAGTGGCTCAGGTAGTGCAGCTCATCCAGGATGGAACATCAATGCGAGCTGTGGCAAGAAGGTTTGCCAGGTCTGTCAGCGTAGTGTCCAGAGCATGGAGGCGCTACCAGGAGACAGGCCAGTACATCAGGAGACGTGGAGGAGGCCGTAGGAGGGCAACAACCCAGCAGCAGGACCGCTACCTCCGCCTTTGTGCAAGGAGGAGCAGGAGGAGCACTGCCAGAGCCCTGCAAAATGACCTCCAGCAGGCCACAAATGTGCATGTGTCTGCTCAAACGGTCAGAAACAGTCTCCATGAGGGTGGTATGAGGGCCCGACGTCCACAAGTGGGGGTTGTGCTTGCAGCCCAACACCGTGCAGGACATTTGGCATTTGCCAGAGGACACCAAGATTGGCAAATTCGCCACTGGCGCCCTGTGCTCTTCACAGATGAAAGCAGGTTCACACTGAGCACATGTGACAGACGTGACAGAGTCTGGAGGCGCCGTGGAGAACGTTCTGCTGCCTGCAACATCCTCCAACATGACCGGTTTGGCGGTGGGTCAGTCATGGTGTGGGGTGGCATTTCTTTGGGGGGGCCGCACAGCCCTCTATGTGTTCGCCAGAGGTAGCCTGACTGCCATTAGGTACCGGGATGAGATCCTCAGACCCCTTGTGAGACCATATGCTGGTGCGGTTGGCCCTGGGTTCCTCCTAATGCAAGACAATGCTAGACCTCATGTGGCTGGAGTGTGTCAGCAGTTCCTGCAAGAGGAAGGCATTGATGCTATGGACTGGCCCGCCCCTTCCCAAAACCTGAATCCAATTGAGCACATCTGGAACATCATGTCTCGCTCCATCCACCAACAGACTGCACCACAACCTGTCCAGGAGTTGGCGGATTCTTAAGTCCAGGTCTGAGAGGAGATCCCTCAGGAGACCATCCGCCACCTCATCAGGAGCATGCCCAGGCATTGTAGGGAGGTCATACAGGCACGTGGAGGCCACACACACTACTGAGCCTCATTTTGACTTGTTTTAAGGACATTACATCAAAGTTGGATCAGCCTGTAGTGCGGTTTTCCACTTTAATTTTGAGTGTGACTCCAAATCCGGACCTCCATGGGTTGATAAATTTGATTTCCATTGATAATTTTTGTGTGATTTTGTTGTCAGCACATTCAACTATGTAAAGAAAAAAGTATTTAATAAGAATATTTCATTCATTCAGATCTAGGATGTGTTATTTTAGTGTTCTCTTTATTTTTTTGAGCAGTGTATATTTCACAACGGTTTGGATGGTACAATGATTCTCTACACTAGCTTGTTTTGTCACAAATTATAATTAGGCAAACTATTAGAATTTTTGCAACCAGGAAATGGCTGCGGGATTTCTGTATAGTTCATCTTTAACAGATGATCAAGCTACAGTATGATGTGTTTACTTGGCCAGGTTAACCTTTATCTACTCACCTGTGTTCATTTTGACTGTTCTTAGGTTATTAAGAGGCCCACAGCGATAGAAGACTGTAGCTGTGTACAGAGATTTCTGAAGAGGAATTTTAGCTAAATTAAGTTACTCAGCCACTCCCAAAAACTGCTGTGTTGTTTGCCTAGTGCTCGTCTTAAAAGGGACAGATTTAATTTCCTTACATAGGACTGGACTCTCGCTAAACTGGCACAATTTCCTGCTCTCTAATATTTATTCTCTTCTGTTCTCTACTAAATAATAGCCTTCTGCTCATATAGTGTAAATAGGGCTACCCATGCTTCTGTATGAAATAGCAGAAGAATTGCTGGTGGAGTGAGATCTGTCCTCCTTCCTCTAAGTGGTGCAATAGTAGTGACTAGGACACTGGACAGGCAGTAAGAATTCACCCCAGACTATCAGGCATAAGTTCCACAGTTTCAAGTGCCACAGGACAGCAGTCAGCTGTATGCACCAAACCACTTAGAATCATAATTGCAAGAAGCAAACAAACACTGCCACACATTCCAGAGAGTCACTCACACATACCAAAGAATGGAACATGTCACTTTTCACCACTTTTTACATTTCATTTGCTGAAATCTGTGATGCAACCTTTTATACTTTTAAAATGTATTTTACCAAACATCCATTAGCAAAAGCACGCACACACCAATTTTAGTAACATGCATTTGAATTTCAAAGTGAGTATTTCACCAACACCTTAGTTATTTTAGTGCCTGGATTTCACTGAGTAGACTCCATGAATATCCTAGATGTTTTGGAGAGCTGACCATCAACATGGTTATTTCAAGGTTAAACCAACCTAATTTTCCATGACATTGTGTGTGTGGGCTGGAGAAAATACTGGCAAAACCCACTGCGTTTTAATTAACCACTACATAACATTGATATGCATGTACATGCGTGAAGCAGAATCACTCCAAGGTAAATCTTTTGATGTTAACAAAGGAAGACAAATTGTGTCCCCACCAGCCCAGCCTTCAAATCATAAACTGTACTATAGAGTGCAGTACTGATCAAAACATATTCTTGTCGATTTATGACCTTTGTTTTCTATCCCTTTGAGCGTTGTAGACAGGGCTTTGAGAGAGTAGTAAATTACTGGTATGCGCTATTAAGTGTGCATTGGACGTTGAGAGATTCCTGTTGCAAGCTTGAAAAAGGACAAATGGATTTTGAAAGTGGTTTTTCTAAGAAATTAGAACAAAAGGGAGAATGTAATCAAAATGAAGGCTTATGTGGACAGTGCTTAGTCCTTTTCATACCATTGTGCTATTTTTGTGCAATTTTTATTCTGGGCAGTAATTTATTCTGTAATCCTTGCCTGCCAAGAGGATAAAAACAACACTGTTTAAGAATTTTCTCTCTATGCAGAGAGTCTGACAAATGGTAAATCAGAATAATTATGTACACATTTTTTCTGTTAGGCTTTCCATCTACTTACTTTATATGTATGGTGCCTATAACTTTGATTCACAATGCCTACCATGAGACAGTATACACAATAATAATTATATTCATGAAGTTACTAAAGTGGACTACCCCGTCTCTCCAGAAGTGTAATTCAACACAATTCAACTATGAAAAAGTAGCAAAGGTAGCAGAAAAAAAAGTTGATGAGATGCTGCCACTGATGATGCCCTGATGCACTGTGGGAAGGTGTGGGCCGCCTAAGTGTAGATTGCACATTTGAGAAGTTAACGTACCTCAACCAATGAATAATATTACACTCATTATCTTGATTCTACGTCATACTTTTGCACTCTTTGTATGTTCTCTGAATAAAGCTCTCTTCATTGCACACTGGTTTCCACATTCAACACAATCAACGTCAGAAGTTAGTGTAGCCACACGTCACATAACACATTAGTGCCATTAAGGAAGCTTTGGGTACCAATACGAAAGCTTGTTCCACGAAATAGGATTCCAGCAAAGAAGAAAGAAAACTGGAACGCTCCATATAAATGAAGCAAAACCGAAAGAATAACACCCAACACATTATTGAATTGAGAGAACATGAGACAATTCGCAAAAAAGAGCACGTAGCGTTTAATATAAAACACCTCAGACATAGGAAGTGTTTCATTATAGATGAGGGTCTGAGTGAGAGCTATGGCAGGGGGGGCCTCCATCTTGGTCCAAGCCTTTTCCACCTTATTTGATTAGCCCAAACCTAAATTATATTAATGCGTGATGTGATAGCCATCAGTTCGCTCCGCGGATGGACGACTAAATTTTACATTTACATTTAAGTCATTTAGCAGACGCTCTTATCCAGAGCGACTTACAATTGGTGCATTCACCTTATGACATCCAGTGGAACAGTAGTGCATCTAAATATTTTAAGGGGGGTGAGAGGGGTTACTTTATCCTATCCTAGGTATTCCTTAAAGAGGTGGGGTTTCAGGTGTCTCCGGAAGGTGGTGATTGACTCCGCTGTCCTGGCGTCGTGAGGGAGTTTGTTCCACCATTGGGGGCCAGAGCAGCGAACAGTTTTGACTGGGCTGAGCGGAACTGTACTTCCTCAGTGGTAGGGAGGCGAGCAGGCCAGAGGTGGATGAACGCAGTGCCCTTGTTTGGGTGTAGGGCCTGATCAGAGCCTGGAGGTACTGAGGTGCCGTTCCCCTCACAGCTCCGTAGGCAAGCACCATGGTCTTGTAGCGGATGCGAGCTTCAACTGGAAGCCAGTGGAGAGAGCGGAGGAGCGGGGTGACGTGAGAGAACTTGGGAAGGTTGAACACCAGACGGGCTGCGGCGTTCTGGATGAGTTGTAGGGGTTTAATGGCACAGGCAGGGAGCCCAGCCAACAGCGAGTTGCAGTAATCCAGACGGGAGATGACGAGTGCCTGGATTAGGACCTGCGCCGCTTCCTGTGTGAGGCAGGGTCGTACTCTGCGGATGTTGTAGAGCATGAACCTACAGGAACGGGCCACCGCCTTGATGTTAGTTGAGAACGACAGGGTGTTGTCCAGGATCACGCCAAGGTTCTTAGCGCTCTGGGAGGAGGACACAATGGAGTTGTCAACCGTGATGGCGAGATCATGGAACGGGCAGTCCTTCCCCGGGAGGAAGAGCAGCTCCGTCTTGCCGAGGTTCAGCTTGAGGTGGTGATCCGTCATCCACACTGATATGTCTGCCAGACATGCAGAGATGCGATTCGCCACCTGATCATCAGAAGGGGAAAGGAGAAGATTAATTGTGTGTCGTCTGCATAGCAATGATAGGAGAGACCATGTGAGGTTATGACAGAGCCAAGTGACTTGGTGTATAGCGAGAATAGGAGAGGGCCTAGAACAGAGCCCTGGGGGACACCAGTGGTGAGAGCACGTGGTGTGGAGACGGATTCTCGCCACGCCACCTGGTAGGAGCGACCTGTCAGGTAGGACGCAATCAAGCGTGGGCCGCGCCGGAGATGCCCAACTCGGAGAGGGTGGAGAGGAGGATCTGATGGTTCACAGTATCGAAGGCAGCCGATAGGTCTAGAAGGATGAGAGCAGAGGAGAGAGAGTTAGCTTTAGCAGTGCGGAGCGCCTCCGTGATACAGAGAAGAGCAGTCTCAGTTGAATGACTAGTCTTGAAACCTGACTGATTTGGATCAAGAAGGTCATTCTGAGAGAGATAGCGGGAGAGCTGGCCAAGGACGGCACGTTCAAGAGTTTTGGAGAGAAAAGAAAGAAGGGATACTGGTCTGTAGTTGTTGACATCGGAGGGATCGAGTGTAGGTTTTTTTCAGAAGGGGTGCAACTCTCGCTCTCTTGAAGATGGAAGGGACGTAGCCAGCGGTCAGGGATGAGTTGATGAGCGAGGTGAGGTAAGGGAGAAGGTCTCCGGAAATGGTCTGGAGAAGAGAGGAGGGGATAGGGTCAAGCGGGCAGGTTGTTGGGCGGCCGGCCGTCACAAGACGCGAGATTTCATCTGGAGAGAGGGGGAGAAAGAGGTCAGAGCACAGGGTAGGGTAGTGTGAGCAGAACCAGCGGTGTCGTTTGACTTAGCAAACGAGGATCGGATGTCGTCGACCTTCTTTTCAAAATGGTTGACGAAGTCATCTGCAGAGAGGGAGGAGGGGGGAGGGGAGGAGGATTCAGGAGGGAGGAGAAGGTTGCAAAGAGCTTCCTAGGGTTAGAGGCAGATGCTTGGAATTTAGAGTGGTAGAAAGTGGCTTTAGCAGCAGAGAGAGAAGAGGAAAATGTAGAGAGGAGGGAGTGAAAGGATGTCAGGTCCGCAGGGAGGCGAGTTTTCCTCCATTTCCGCTCGGCTGCCCGGAGCCCTGTTCTGTGAGCTTGCAATGAGTCGTTGAGCCACGGAGCGGGAGGGGAGGACCGAGCCGGCCTGGAGGATAGGGGACATAGAGAGTCAAAGGATGCAGAAAGGGAGGAGAGGAGGGTTGAGGAGGCAGAATCAGGAGATAGGTTGGAGAAGGTTTGAGCAGAGGGAAGAGATGATAGGATGGAAGAGGAGAGAGTAGCGGGGAGAGAGAGCGAAGGTTGGGACGGCGCGATACCATCCGAGTAGGGGCAGTGTGGGAAGTGTTGGATGAGAGCGAGAGGGAGAAGGATACAAGGTAGTGGTCGGAGACTTGGAGGGGATTTGCAATGAGGTTAGTGGAAGAACAGCATCTAGTAAAGATGAGGTCGAGCGTATTTCCTGCCTTGTGAGTAGGGGGGAAGGTGAGAGGGTGAGGTCAAAAGAGGAGAGGAGTGGAAAGAAGGAGGCAGAGAGGAATGAGTCAAAGGTAGACGTGGGGAGGTTAAAGTCGCCCAGAACTGTGAGAGGTGAGCCGTCCTCAGGAAAGGAGCTTATCAAGGCATCAAGCTCATTGATGAACTCTCCGAGGGAACCTGGAGGGCGATAAATGATAAGGATGTTAAGCTTGAAAGGGCTGGTAACTGTGACAGCATGGAATTCAAAGGAGGCGATAGACAGATGGGTAAGGGGAGAAAGAGAGAATGACCACTTGGGAGAGATGAGGATCCCGGTGCCACCACCCCGCTGACCAGAAGCTCTCGGGGTGTGCGAGAACACGTGGGCAGACGAAGAGAGAGCAGTAGGAGTAGCAGTGTTGTCTGTGGTGATCCATGTTTCCGTCAGTGCCAAGAAGTCGAGGGACTGGAGGGATGCATAGGCTGAGATGAACTCTGCCTTGTTGGCCGCAGATCGGCAGTTCCAGAGGCTACCGGAGACCTGGAACTCCACGTGGGTCGTGCGCGCTGGGACCACCAGATTAGGTGGCCGCGCTGGCCACGCGGTGTGGAGCGTTTGTATGGTCTGTGCAGAGAGGAGAGAACAGGGATAGACAGACACATAGTTGACAGGCTACACAAGAGGCTACGCTAATGCAAAGGAGATTGGAATGACAAGTGGACTACACGTCTCGAGTGTTCAGAAAGTTAAGCTTACGTAGCAAGAATCTTATTGACTAAAATGATTAAAATGATACAGTACTGCTGAAGTAGGCTAGCTGGCAGAGGCTGCGTTGTTGACTATGTAGGCTAGCTGGCAGTGTCTGCGTTGTTGACACTACACTAATCATCCCACCCCTTCTCTCCTGATGACTTATCAGATCTGACATGTTTGTATGATAAATGTAATTACGTTTATATTGGGCCTCCACTGCTGTCTGCTGAAGGAGATCGCATTACTCATTCATTTGAACGATTCCCCTTAATTTAAAACAAAGCAACTTAATTCTGGAAGGTCCAAAAGAGTATAATATGTTTTTATGCATGAATAATATAATTAAGGGAAGAACTGAGTTGAAACTGCTTTGGGAAACTTTGGGTTAAAATGCTTGACCACTAAAAATTCTTTAGGCATCCAGTGAAAGTCTCGAGCTGAATGACAACACTAAGATGTTGACCTTTGCTCATTATTTGCCATACAAGTTCTGTACACCCAGAGGCATGGAAATGGCTACAGCTAAAAATAAGAGTGACCTTTTTGGTATGAGTTAGACCGAGACACTTTAAGTACACTCTGGTAAAATAATATGAACCAAACATGTAAAGTATAGGAGGATTTTATTGCTATGCTTCACATGGGAATACCTTCCTTAAATATGGATTGTATGTCCTCAGTCTATTGAAGTCTGAACTATTGACCTAAACCACATTGTCATTGATCCAAGTAATGTGGACTCTGAGATAATGTCAATGATCTGCGACATGAATGTTTAATGACCTATCATGTATCTTAATTATGAATGACAGAGACTGGATTGAACTGTAATTGTCAGGACATTGAGAAAAAGTGTCTGTTACCAATACTATGTGTACAAAATCAAGTTATTTCCCAACAAACTTGGACTTTGTATGAGGGCACAAGGTGAGACCCAAATGCAGACACAGGAGGCAGATAGTTGAGCGTTGACCTTTATTATACCAAAAGGGGTAGGCAAAAGGCAGAAATCGGCACTAGGAGAACCGCTGGTTGACTTGGCAAAACAAGACGAACTGGCACAGAGAGGCAGGAAACACAGGGATAAATACACCAGGGACTAATGGGGAAAACAGGAGACACCTGGAGGTGGGTGGAGACAACCACAAAGACAGGTGAAACAGATCAGGGTATGACACTTTGAAGTAGAAAGTGGCCTTCTTTAGAGGATAAGGTTGTTAGTTGGCATCAGTACAGGCTGTTCTCAAGCCAAGGACAAGTGAGTGCCCTTAAAATGCCAGACAGAGAGGAGGGAGAAAGGGTTTTGGCAGATATCTTGTTAAATGAAATCTCTAAACAAACACAACAATAAATTCCACTTGATAATAAGTGACGCATCTACAGCAAACTCCAGAAAGGTTGTTCGGTGAATGGGTTCATAGTGAAGGTGGTAGGTAGCCTAGCAGTTTGAGCGTTGGGCCAGTAAGTGAAAGGTCACTGGTTTGAATTCCCAAGCAGACAAGGTGAAAAATCGGTTGATGTGCCCTTGAGCAAGGAACTTACCCCTAATTCTCTCCAGGGGTGTTTTACTACTATGGCTGATTGGTTAAAACAACACTGCATCCATCTGGTATATGTGACAATAAAACATTTTTTTAATGATTCTTTGGGTAATGCTCTGTAGGGGAGAGTGGGGTAAGTTGAGCAACCCTTGTTTCTAGGAAACTATACACTGAATTATTTGACCAAATATTTAGGAAGTGGTTGTCATTTCATGGACTCCGTGAAGGGATAAACAACACTGAAAAAGTGGTAAGCAAGAAAATCACATGAATTTGTGTTAAATGTTACTTCATGCTTGTATCTAAACAAAAGTAAAGAATTTTAAAGATTGTTCTATACATCATTTGGGGTCTCTGTAAGCTTCAATATGAGGTCCTAAACCTAGCATGAAAGTGCATCCTTGTAGCTGTGTGGGCTAATATAGTCAAAATGTTTGCCTTCGGGTAAGTTGAGCCAATAGCAAGTTGATATAAATGTATGATTTTTCTTTTTAGATGTAATGGAAGGCATTATCGCTGGGATTGGCCCTGTTATTAGCTCATATGTTAAGTGTTTGTTGGCCTGTGTTAAAAGATGCTTAATTTATTAGACAAAAAGGCGGTTTTGATTGTGTTGAATTGTTTGGGAAATAAAGATAGACATGGTTTTAAAAGGGTAGTGGCAGTATACTATTCAGTACAGAAATTTGTAGGCGGTTTAACTTACCCTGTCCCTCGACTCACCCCATACCCGGGGTAAGGACAAGCTACAGTATGTTTTCAAATTGAATGTTTACATTAATTCTGATCGTTTCCAGGGATACACTATAGATATCTTTGTTAGAAAGAATACTATATTTCCTTTGATGGAGTGATGCTGAATATAAAATTGCTTAACTTACCCCACTCTCCCCTACTGTAAATAGAAGAAAAGAGGTTGAGGCAAGGGGAGGATCCCTTCTGCAGCGACTCCAGCTGGGTGGTAAACTCAGAGTAGGGTTCTGTCCGCCTCTCTCTATCCCCGCTTGAGTCATCAAATGAACATTTAACTGATTTAATACAATGGGAGAAGTCACCATCTCTTTTGTGTAAGGCCTATAACAGCCTGGTGTGTCCCCCTCCGTAGACAAGGACACGGAGGCATGTGTATGGGGCAGCCTTCTAATAATTGGTGAGAATGGCATGGAAATGGAGTGGCCTTTAAAGGTATCCCAATGTTAGCAATCCAAATGAAGGTTATCTTTTTTTAGGGACAAGAGAAACTGTATCTAGGCCAACCTGTATCTCCACTAGTATTTGGGTGAAGGATACTGTCTGCAATGGAAAAAAGGTCAACATGGTGCAACAGTCCACTCCCATTATGCAAATACATCCCAAAATCCACCATATCCCAAGTCTCATCTTAAAGGTCAGGCATACTCTAGAAAGCTCAGTCATGCTTGGTTAGATGCAGAGTGCATAAGAAATGTTACCTAATTCAGAGTCATATTTTCTAGATTATTAATAATGTTATTATAATACTTATGACATTTAAATCCTCCCTAAGCCATTCCAGGATTGGAGTTCTGTGGTCTTTCGCATTGCAGAGGAGCACTGGTATATAGACTGTAGCGTCATATTGCTTTGTTTGAACTAATAAGGATACTCTAGCCTAGTACCATGTTCAGACTAATTTTGCCTTAAAGTGAAAGTATTTTAATTTGAGAGCTTGGGACTAGGTTCTATCTGCAAAAAGTTGATTCTGAGAATTGGCTTTATAGTTCCGAACCCTCATTGGTTTGAATGGTGTCAACATTTTTTTTTTTGTCTTGTATTCTTTTGAACTTAACATGAATTGGAATATTTAGAGTACTGAATAGGTAGAGAGCCATTTACTCTGTTCATATTTTATTTTGTTGCGTTGTCGAAGGAACCTGCCAGTAAGCATTTCGTTGGATGTGAATACCATGTGTATCCTGTGCATATGACTAATAATTGAACTTGAACTTCATTTAGTCAAGCAAGCAGACCACGAATAATTAAACTCTAAACCGGACACACAAAGATCCCACATCTACACAGGTATATCAGGGCCTTGATAAAAATGTTAAAAGAGCTGCTCGCAAGGCATTGACAAAAAAACTCTCCTCTCTATTCAAGGTCTATTTTAAAAGCCTCCTACTCCCTAGCAGAAACCGCAGAAGAGATGTTGAACGTATCAGTGTGGTAGTAGACCGAGGGCGAAGTCAAACATCACACGCTACACGATCTCACTGCATTGACACAATGGACCGGAGACACCTCCATTTGCCACGGCTGCTGGTCCCTCAGCTCCGACAGGGGTATTGACTCACAGCTGATATGAATGAGGTGGAAAGCCCCCACACAATACAGTGATTCTATGCTAACGGCCGTGGACTGAACCTGTGACTCATGCCAGTGCTACATTTAAAGAAAGCACAGTGGGGGTGGCTGGCCATGACCGGGTCTCGCTAAACGCCTCCCAGAATTCCCGTGGGATGTGCTCTGGTTTTAGAGTCTCAGAACAGGCAGGAGAGGCTGATTTCTGAATGGAATTTACAAGTGAATATAACTTTATATTGGTGATTCACATAGCGGATGTGATTCATTTCTAAGTATTTGTTTATAGGTTTTCTACTCGTACTGTGATGACATTTAGTATGAACGGAAGTGTGCAACACTGTCATCTGTACAGGGTACAAGGCTTTTGTCTATCCAGGGAGGTCAGTCACAAATGTGTTCTTCTTCCTCCCTTGAGGTTGAAATCAGGACATTTACATGGCCAAGATAAACATGTCGGACCAGCAACACAGCACGTACTCAGGCGCAGTGTAAACACATCATCAATATGGCTGGTATGTATCTGCAGGGTTGGGGTACTGTAACTGATTACATGTATAAAACATTTAAAAAACGGTAATCAGTTATGATACCAGCAAAAATATTGTAATCAGATTTCAGATACTTTTGAAAAACTAGACCATTACTTTTAAATTCAAAGGCTAATTGCGAGGGGAAAAAAGACATTCAATTAAGCAAATGTAAGTTTGTTCCACCACTATGGTGACACCTTTTTGTCTAATCTGAAAGTAGTCAGATTACATTATTGATTACAATTTTCAACAGGTAACTAATAAATGTAACCTACCCAACCCTGTTATCTGACACCATAACGTCTCACTATTAAACTCCCCAGCAGGAACCAGCAGCAGGGTTCTCCAGTGTTTGCAGTGCAAAAAACAGGTATTATTAGAGGGGCACCTCACTTTACACACTCGTCACTCTACCTCCACTTTGTGTCCCACCACTCTCCTCACTGTCACTCTACCTCCACTTTGTGTCCCACCACTCTCCTCACTGTCACTCTACCTCCACTTTGTGTCCCACCACTCTCCTCACTGTCACTCTACCTCCACTTTGTGTCCCACCACTCTCCTCACTGTCACTCTACCTCCACTTTGTGTCCCACCACTCTCCTCACTGTCACTCTACCTCCACTTTGTGTCCCACCACTCTCCTCACTGTCACTCTACCTCCACTTTGTGTCCCACCACTCTCCTCACTGTCACTATCCTTGTGGGCACCAAAACAATTTATTCTCGTTCAAAATCCTATTTTCCCTAGCCCCTAAACCTAACCCTTTCCTTAAACTAAACCCTAATTCTAACCTTTTTTAATTGTAATCCTAAACGTCTTCCTCTGGAGGGATTTCAATCCAACTGTGCTTTGAGAGACATGTCCATGTCCTCCTTTTTTTTAAACTAGAAAAGTCAGTTAAGAAATTCTTATTTTCAGTGACAGCCTAGGACCAGTGGGTTTAACCACCTTGTTCAGGGGCAGAACGACAGATTTTTACCTTGTCAGCTCGGGGATTCAATCTAGCAACCTTTCAGTTACTGGTCCAACGCTCTAACCACTAGGCTACCTGCCGCTCCTACATCTGACCAAGCCTGTCCTGTCTTCAAGGCTCCCATTTACTTTGTTAGATATCAGATTACACTTATTTCGGGATAATCCAATGGTTATAGTAATAAGACAAGGCTGGCATATCTCTCTCTAAAGGACTTTTATACGGTCGTTGCTTTTCAACTCATCATGCTTTTCTCTTAGCCTTCCCACCCCTACGAGGGGCTAACTCTCGCTCATCTCAGGCAAAGCTCTTCTATGTCCTGGCGCTCAAATAGTGGAACAAGCTTCCCCCTCATGTCAGGACAGCTGAGTCCCTGCCCATCTTCTGAAAACGTTTGAAAGACCACCTCTTCAGAGTGCTTTTATTTATATATATATATATATATATAAACCTTTGTCTTGATTGCAGTAAAACTCTCACTTGTCTTTGCTCACTAGCACTGGCTTTGTTGATAGCTACTTTGTTGAAATAAAATGTACTGACTGTGATATGTGGTTGTCTCACCTAGCTATCTGAAGATGGATGTACTGACTGTGATATGTGGTTGTCTCACCTAGCTATCTGAAGATGGATGTAAGTCGATCTGGATAAGAGCATTTGCTAAAATGTAATGTAAACGTAACCCACTCAATAATTATTAACCATGCATGTGTTTTTCCCAAACTTATATTGTGTTCTGTAACCTGGACTTGACCTAGAGGGGTGGCAGGTGGCCTAGTGGTTAGAGAGTTGGACAAGTAACCGAAAGGTTGTTAGATCGTATCCCGAGCTGACAAGCTACAAATCTGTCCTTCTGCCCGTAAACAAGGCAGTTAACACACTGTTCCTAGGCCATCATTGTAAATAAGAATTTGTTCTTAACTGACTTGCCTAGTTAAATAAAGATTTTTAAAAAGTGAGCATCCCAGGATTCTGCAGCAGCCATGCACACATAAAGCTGGCTACTGAGCAATTAGCAATTAACCCCATTAATGTAATCATTCAGTGGGCATATGTGGGTAACTGGCAATCTTAAAAAGGGCTAATTGGACATAAAATTAAATGGCATCAGCCGAGTGGTTATGGGAAATAAAATGTCATGTTTACTGTCACTGAAATGGGGAGGCGGATGTCTTTTAGACTGTCCCCAGACAGACATCACTGCTAGCTCCATGGTTAGGGCAGAGGAAAAGGGAGGAGTGCAGGCAGCATTTAGTTAGGGGTCACTGGCAGGATACAGCTCATTATCCTGTTTGGAACAGGCAGTGTCTGCCCCTTACATACAAATCTTATTTTTGGGGAAAATGCGACGAATACAACAATACGTGACATGCCCTTAACCAACAATGCAGTTCAAGAAATGGAGTTAAGAAAATATTTACTAAAGTAAACAAATCAAAGTAACACAAGAAAATGACATAACAATAGTGAGGCTATATACATGGGGTACCGAGTGAATACATGGGGGTAAAGGTTAGTCAAGGTCATTTGTGAAGTGACTATGCATAATCAGTGAGTAGCAGCAGTGTTAAAAACAAATGCTGTCAATGTAAATAGTCCGGGTGGCCATTTGATGAATTGTTCAGCAGTCTTATGGCTTGGGGGTAGAAGCTGTTAAGGATCCTTTTGGTTCTAGACTTGGCGTTCCTGTACCGCGTGCCATGCGGTAGCAGAGAGAACAGTCAATGACTTGGGTGACTAGTGTCTTTTCTTTGGGGCCTTCCTCTGACACTGCCTGGTATATACAGTTGAAGTCTGAAGTTTACATACACTTTGTCATGACTTCCACCGAAGGTGGCTCCCCTTCCTGTTCGGGAGGTGCTCCGGAGGTAGTAGTCACCGGTCTACTAGCTGCCACCGATTCCCTTTTCTGTTGGTTATGTCTTATTGGTTTCACCGGTTTCTCGTTTGGGGTTTAGTTTAGGGCTATTTAAGCCTGTTATTCCCTCCTGCTTTTGTGCGGGCTTGTTTCTCTGTTCTGTTTTGTAGATGGTATTGTTTGTATTTTTCTGGACTGTTTTCCGGACAGTTTTTCTTAAACCTCTGCTCTCTGCGCCTGACTCCGCACCCACTTCACAAAATAGATGGCATCCTGAGGAAGGGAAATTGTGGCTATTGAAGCAACATCTCAAGACATCAAGACAAGTTAAAATAAAGCTTGGTTGCAAATGGGTCTTCCAAATGGACAATGACCCCAAGCATACTTCTAAAGTTGTGGCAGAATGGCTTAAGGACAACAAAGTCAAGGTATTGGAGTGGCCATCACACAGCCCTGCCCTCAATCCTGTAGAAAAGTTGTGGGCAGAACTGAAAAAGCATGTGCGTGCAAGGAGGCCTCAAACCTGACTCGGTTACACCAGCTCTGTCAGGAGGAATGGGCCAAAATTCACCCAACTTGTTGTGGAAGGCTACCTGAAACATTTGACCCAAGTTAAACAAGGCAATGCCACCAAATACTAATTGAGTATGTAAACTTCTAACTCACTGGGAATGTGAAAGAAATAAAAGCTGAAATAAATCCTTCTCTACTATTATTCTGACATCACATTCTTAAAATAAAGTGGTAATCCTAACTGACTGTCAGGAATAGTGAAAAACTGAGTTTAAATGTACATACACTAAGGTGTATGTAAACTTCCGACTTCAACTGTAGGTCCTGGATGACCGGAAGCTTTGCCCCAGTGATGTACTGGGCCATACGCACTACCCTCTGTAGTGCCTTATGGTCAGATGCTGAGCAGTTGCCATACCAGGTGGTGATGCAACAGTTCAGGATGCGCTCGATGGTACAGCTGTAGAACTTTTTGAGGAGCTGGTGACCCATGCCAAATCTTTTCAGTCTCCTGAGGGGGAAAATGTTTTGTGCCCTCTTCACAACTGTCTTGGTGTGTTTTGACCATTGTAGTTCATTGGTGATGTGGACACCAAGGAACTTTAACTCTTGACCCGCTCCACTTCAGCTCTGTCGACGTTAATGGGGACCTGTTCGGCCCTCTTTTTCCTATAGTCCACGATCAGCTCCTTTTGTCTTGCTCATATTGAGGGAGAGGTTGTTCTGGCATCACACTGCCAGGTCTCTGACTTCCTCCCTATAGGCTGTCTCGTTGTTGGTGGTCAGGCCTACCACTGTTGTGTCGTCAGCAAACTTAATGATGGTGTTAGTCGTGCTTGGTCACGCAGTCGTGCGTGAACAGGGAGTACAGGAGGTGACTAAGCACGCACCCCTGAGGGGCCCCGGTGTTGAGGATCATCGTGGCAGATGTGTTGTTGCCTACCCTTACCACCTGCAGGCGGCCCGTCAGGAAGTCCAGGATCCAGTAGCAGATGGAGGTGTAGCTTAGTGATGAGCTTGTGGGTTCTATGGTGTTGAATGCTGAGCTATAGTCAATTAACAGCATTCTCTCATATGTGTTATTTTTGTTCAGGTGGGAAAGGGCGGTGTGGAGTGGCTTTAGGGTTTCTGGCATGATGGCGTTGATGTGAGCCATGATCAGCCTTTCAAAGCACTTCATGGCTACAGACGTGAGTGCTACTGGGCAGTAATCATTTAGGCAGGTTACCTTCGCTTTCTTGGGCACAGGGACTATGGTTTTCTGTTTGAAACATGTAGGTATTAGTAGAGGGAAGAAGTTGGAAGTTGGTCAGGGAGAAGTTGAAAATGTCAGTAAAGACAGTTGCAAGTTGGTCCGCGTATACTTTGAGTACATGTCCTGGTAATCCGTCTGGCCCACAGCTTTGTGAATGTTGACCTGTTTTTTTAAAGGTCTTTCTCACATCGGCTACAGAAAGCGTGATCACAGTTGTCCAGAACAGCTGGTGCTCTCATGCATGCTTCAGTGTTGCTTGCCTTGAATAAAGCAAAAAAGGCATTTAGCTCATCTGGTAGGCTGGTCACTGGGCAGCTTGTGGCTGCGTTTCCCTTTCTAGTCCGTAATAGTGTTCAAGCCCTGCCAAATCCGACGACCGTCAGAGCTGGTGTAGTAGGATTAAATCTTGGTCCTGTATTGACTCTTTGCTGGTTCGTCTAAGGGCACAGTGGGATCTCTTAGCGTCTGGATCAGTGTCCCGCTCCTTGAAAGCGGCAGCTCTAGCCTATAGCTTGGTGCGGATGTTGCCTGTAATCCATGGCTTCTGGTTGGGATATGTACGTATGGTCACTGTGGGGATGACGTCGCTGCACTTAATGATGAATCCGGTGACCGAGGTGGTATACTCCTCAATGCCATTGGATGAATCCCGGAACATATTCCAGTCTGTGCTAGCAAAACAGTCCTGTAGCGTAGCATCCACATCATCTGACCACTTCCGTATTGAGCAAGTCATTGGTACTTTCTGCTTTAGTTTTTGCTTGTAAGCAGGAATCAGGAGGATAGAGTTATGGTCAGATTTGACAAATGGAGGGAGAGCATTGTGTGTGGAGTAAAGGTGGTCTAGAGGTTTTTTTCCCCCTCTGGTTGCACACGTAACATGCTGGTAGAAATGAGGTAAAACGGATTTAAGTTTGCCTGCATTAAAATCCCTGGCCACTAGGAGCGCGTTACTGGATGAGCATTTTCTTTTGTTTGCTTATGGCGGAATACAGCTCATTGAGTCTGGTCATAGTACCAGCTTCTGTTTGTAGTGGTAAATAGACAGCTACGAATAATAAAGATGAGAACTCTCTTGGTGGATAGTGTGGTCTACAGCTTATCATGAGGTATTCTTCCTCCGGCGATCAATTTCTTGAGACTTCTTTCATATTAGACATCACACACCAGCAGTTAATGACACACACATCCCCGCCCCTTGTCTTACCAGACGTAGCTGCTCTGTCCTGGCGGTGCACGGAGAAGCCAGCCAACTCTATATTATCCGTGTCGTCGATTTAAGATGCTTAAGATATTACCGTTTTAATGTCCCGTTGGTAAGATGGTCTTAATCATAGATTGTCCCATTTTTTTCCAATGATTGTACGTTGGCCAATAATACGGAGGGTAGTGGTGGTTTACCTACTCGTCTACAAATTCTTACAAGTCACACGCGGATGAAGGGATTTGGACCTTGGCTCGACAAAGCAGCATATCCTTTGATTGGACACATTAAAGAAAAACTCTTTGTCCAGTTCGTGGTCATAGCTGTTCTGATGTCCAGAAGCTTTTTTTGGTCATAAGAGACGGTAGCAGCAACATTATGTACAAAGTGAGTTACAAACAATGCGAAAAAACAAACAAAATAGCCCAGTTGGTTAGGAGCCCGTAAAACGGCAGCCATCCCCCCGGCACCATTATTATCCATACATGTTTATTAACCTGGCATTTGGACATGTGTCCGTCAAACCACCGAGCGGAGGGGAGAGACAGTCAGGAAGGGTGAGGCAATGGAGGAGCAGCCAATAGTTGGGCAGCGTTTGGGTTCTGAAGGTGATTTCACACCCCCTCTGTTGATGTGTGAATGAATTCGAGTGGGACAGAAGGTTCATTAAAATAGAGGAGTTGGGGTGTGTGTGACTCAGTGCGTGATTGTGAGCGCGAATGTGAATTCAACCGTGTTTGTGTGTCTCTGTTTATGTGTGAAAATGTGCATTCATCTGTACATGTAATCTTAATTTGATCACTCTTGTCGCAGAGAAATGCAAACTTGTAGTGTTTGAGGTTTTAAAAGGCTTTTACCGTTTTGTAAGTTCCACTTTAAAATCTGACTTGATTTGCCCTAATGAAAAACTGTATCAACCCCTGTCAAAATGTCCATTTAATTATAATCCACATACTAATTCACATCACAGATCTGTATGTGTTTTGTGTTCATGCGGAGCACCCATGTCACAGCCCTAAGTACACACAGTAATTACACTGGCACTTTCTTGGACCTGTTGGCAGTAATATAAATGGCGATTTTGGTGAAGAAAGAGGCTGGCAGGGGGTCTAAAATGGATTTGTCATTCCAATCTGGAAAAGATTGGACTAATTTGGCAAAGCCATTTATAGAAACAGCAGTCCAAACTGATGCGATGTACGTCTTCCCAGGATCCTAGGCTGAGCTAGTTCTCTTAACTGAAGCAATTAAAATATCCAGAAGTGATTAATCTCTAAAAATCATTTAATGACAGTCTATGCAGCAACAATTGTGATGCGTCTGTGACAAAAGTCTATCTTCAGTAATCATAGGTGTACTAAATTGCCTCTAACCTTAAACACCTTTCCGTTAGACACGATCGAGAGCTTTGTTGTGTCCGACGTCAACCAAGAGCTTTAATAATTTCCCTGGAAATTAGAAATTTCTAGAAATGTCCGAACAAATGATTACCCATCGTCCATTGCATTTCACTTGCTTTCGTAAGAGAGAATTGTGATTTATACAGAACTACAGTAACTTGAGAGAGAAGTGTTTAATATAAATGCTAAATGTCACAGGGGAGTACTGTATAAATGTTTTAAACACTTCTGTAAACAGATGTGAACTTTAGCAATTTACTTTGTTGGACCATTATTCACTCGGACGAGTAAGTACTTACTGCTATCAATGAAAGGGAAACTTGTTTATTTGTACTTTTTATTTACATGTTATTTACTGCTTTTATGTGCCTGACAATGTATTGCTGCCACCCAGGTTGCATTATGATTCTGCCAATATAAGAAATAGGCTTTTTGGTCTCTCTCCCAAAACTCGTGACTGCTTTGTCTTTTTTTGTTTTAAGGGATGATATATTTCATTGCCCCTCTGTTTTATGGTCAGTTGGTGGAATGTGTCGACTCATTTGATATACTGAAACATTTTGTTATTGTTCCTGTAGTGCTATCATAATATTGGGTAACAATTTAAATGAACTGTATATTATAAACATTACATTTATTTGAACACTTTCTTTTAAATCTGTGTTATGCATCAGGTCCCCATAAAGAAATGGTTGATCAGATATACAATTCTATCAACCTAGCCACAGATTTCCTCTAGACTTGTCTGTCTGTACCATTACATTATAGGCTGCTGAATGTCTCTTCCATGCTTCAGGAAGTGTGAAATCATTTGTGTGGGTGGACTAATTGACTACTTGATTGACTTCCCTGAAACAATTGATCCAGCCTAGCAGCAAGTCAACAGCTTACTCTGGGACATTTACATTACATTTACATTTAAGTCATTTAGCAGACGCTCTTATCCAGAGCGACTTACAAATTGGTGCATTCACCTTATGACATCCAGTGGAACAGCCACTTTACAATAGTGCATCTAAATCTTTTAAGGGGGGGGGTGGGGTGAGAGGGATTACTTTATCCTATCCTAGGTATTCCTTAAAGAGGTGGGGTTTCAGGTGTCTCCGGAAGGTGGTGATTGACTCCGCTGTCCTGGCGTCGTGAGGGAGTTTGTTCCACCATTGGGGGCCAGAGCAGCGAACAGTTTTGACTGGGCTGAGCGGGAACTGTACTTCCTCAGTGGTAGGGAGGCGAGCAGGCCAGAGGTGGATGAACGCAGTGCCCTTGTTTGGGTGTAGGGCCTGATCAGAGCCTGGAGGTACTGAGGTGCCGTTCCCCTCACAGCTCCGTAGGCAAGCACCATGGTCTTGTAGCGGATGCGAGCTTCAACTGGAAGCCAGTGGAGAGAGCGGAGGAGCGGGGTGACGTGAGAGAACTTGGGAAGGTTGAACACCAGACGGGCTGCGGCGTTCTGAATGAGTTGTAGGGGTTTAATGGCACAGGCAGGGAGCCCAGCCAACAGCGAGTTGCAGTAATCCAGACGGGAGATGACAAGTGCCTGGATTAGGACCTGCGCCGCTTCCTGTGTGAGGCAGGGTCGTACTCTGCGGATGTTGTAGAGCATGAACCTACAGGAACGGGTCACCGCCTTGATGTTAGTTGAGAACGAGAGGGTGTTGTCCAGGATCACGCCAAGGTTCTTAGCGCTCTGGGAGGAGGACACAGTGGAGTTGTCAACCGTGATGGCGAGATCATGGAACGGGCAGTCCTTCCCCGGGAGGAAGAGCAGCTCCGTCTTGCCGAGGTTCAGCTTGAGGTGGTGATCCGTCATCCACACTGATATGTCTGCCAGACATGCAGAGATGCAATTCGCCACCTGGTCATCAGAAGGGGGAAAGGAGAAGATTAATTGTGTGTCGTCTGCATAGCAATGATAGGAGAGACCATGTGAGGTTATGACAGAGCCAAGTGACTTGGTGTATAGCGAGAATAGGAGAGGGCCTAGAACAGAGCCCTGGGGGACACCAGTGGTGAGAGCACGTGGTGAGGAGACAGATTCTCGCCACGCCACCTGGTAGGAGCGACCTGTCAGGTAGGACGCAATCCAAGCGTGGGCCGCGCCGGAGATGCCCAACTCGGAGAGGGTGGAGAGGAGGATCTGATGGTTCACAGTATCGAAGGCAGCCGATAGGTCTAGAAGGATGAGAGCAGAGGAGAGAGAGTTAGCTTTAGCAGTGCGGAGCGCCTCCGTGATACAGAGAAGAGCAGTCTCAGTTGAATGACTAGTCTTGAAACCTGACTGATTTAGATCAAGAAGGTCATTCTGAGAGAGATAGCGGGAGAGCTGGCCAAGGACGGCACGTTCAAGAGTTTTGGAGAGAAAAGAAAGAAGGGATACTGGTCTGTAGTTGTTGACATCGGAGGGATCGAGTGTAGGTTTTTTCAGAAGGGGTGCAACTCTCGGGACGGAGGGCTTTGTTTTCCCCCTGTTGTAGACACAATCCATGAGGGCCTTAAACATGTCTCTGCATTGTGCCACTCAGGATTAGAGGAGATGGATGGACATTGAAACTAGAGGGGCTGGTATTGACCCCTGGAGGACTCCTGCTGAACGTCGACATCTGAACGCAGTTCCTCTAGGTATTGACTGAGATGCCCTCTGTTCCTGGACACAACACTTATTACCCTTATTACCTGTCCGCTCAGTAGACTGCATGCCTACTGCCTTGACTGCTGTAGTTCCTGCAGTCAAATGACCAAATTGCCCTCTAGTGGCCTCATGGGTGGAATGTTATTCATATTTTTCAGAATTTCCTCGTTAATAAACATTTTTTATCCTGTGTTTCTGTCAAAAGGTTTTCTTATTTCATTCTTCTATGTTGTATATCAAATGTAATATTGGAAGCAAACTCAATTATAAACATTTCAACTCTTTATCTGACATGGTACAGGTGTCTTTTATTTATGCCCATAACCATGTGCGTGAGGTGTACACTTTTTAATTTTTTTATCAAAGTAGATTTGTATAAGACTACCAAGAAACATCCTGTGTGACCCTGATTTAGCCCACTGCAGTAAATAAAATCAACTCATTTCTGTTTCAATAGCTCCTGGACATAAGGCAGACAGACTTTCTCAAGTTGTGTGTGTGTGTGCATAGAGGTTTGGTGCTGTTCTCACAAATAAGACAGTTGGTACTTATTGGAACCCAATTTTAACAGAGGCTGTCACAGAGAGACGGTCGGTGCCAAGTCAGACAAACAAAAGCTGCTGCAGCTGAGAGAGAGCGAGAAAGAGAGGCTTCATGTTAGCAGAGACAACTGTGTGTGTCTGACTGTTGGCTCTCTTTCCATCTCTGGCTTTCTCTCACTGATCCTATGGAACACCGGGGTCTAGTCTGAGATAATACCATAACAAATACATTTAGCCCAATATGCACAATAGTCGGACCTGTTCACAACAAAACAAATTGTAACAGGGGGAATCGGTTTGATGTGATAACAATGTCAATACAGTATGGAAATATTATAGGGGCTCTTGTTTAAGCCTTGATGCATCTATATCTCCTCGTGTGCTGGGGGATTTTCTACTGACGTGATTCTAGCACTTCTCCCGGTTTCCAGCGGCCCCAACACCATGCTGTCACTGAGTACTTTTACATGCACACTGAACACTTTACTCTGATTATTACCTTATGCCCATTTAAGAAAAGCAAAGTAAACATTAGCCAATTAAAACACCTGGATTAAAAATGGCTATCTTTTGAATTATTAAGACATGTAAAGACCTTAATCAGAGTTCTGCCTGTGTATTTGATGAGAGTCCCATCAGGTAGCCTGACTTCAGATGTGTTTGTGAACAGGATTATTAGAGAAATCATTCTTCTTGCAAAGCATGTAAACATTTTTATCAAACTATATTAGAGTAATCACAATTGTATTATTGTGTATGTACACGTACATCCCCACGGTCCGTCTCTGTAAAGATTCCATATTTACTCTTGACACATCCTCATCTATCCATTGCCATGGCAGCCTGTTACTTAACATACATGACATGTACGACGCATGATCACCGCCACTGTTTCCCCGAGAGAAATCAATCTACCCTGAGTGGCGCAGCGGTCTAAGGCATTGCATCGCAGTGCTAGAGGCGTCACTACAGTCCCTGGTTCAATTCCAGGCTCTATCACAACCGACCGTGATTGGGAGTCCCATAGGGTGACGGACAGTTGTCTGGGTTAGAGTTTGGCCGGGGTAGGCAGTCATTGTAAATAAGAATTTGTCCTTAACTGACTTGCCTAGTTAAATAAAAACAATTATCCTCTTCGCTCTGTCAATAGTTCAGTCTTTTTTTCTTTCTCTGTCCTTTCATCCATTCGAGGCTCAGTGTTGGAACCTTGTATGTGCAGTGGGAGTGTGATTGTCACATCTACCTTATGGCTGTTGTTTGTGTACTGTACAGTGACTTGCATTGTTGTGGTCCTTCTCCTGTCCTCCTTGTTGGTGTCGTCTAACGATCATTCAGAATGAGAGCCGGGGGCTCGGGTACAAACACCCTGGGGATTGATCGGACCAAACCCTTGGACATCTACTGCCATACATCTCCAAGCAGGCTTTGGTTAATGAAGAGGCTGCGAGAAAGTGTTTGTGTGGATGGGTGTTTGGGTTTATCCAGTCAAAGAATGAAATATCAAAGACGACTATCTGAAATTGTGCCTGAATCTGAATCGATTCCCAAACAATGGGTGCAGCCCTTCCAAAAATGTGTATGGTAGTTCAGTGCTGTCCAGATTAGATTGAACACTGGATAAGGCATATGCTCGACAAACTGTTAGAATCGGTATAGCGTGCTATGCATATTTCCCCATTACTCAGTCTCCTGTCCTGGTGTGATTTGAGCAGGCTGCACAAGGGGAAGGAAAATCAATTAACCTTTAGGGCAGCGGGAGCACCTTCCAACCAGCCAGGAGGGGAGGAAATGCATCTGGATTTAAAGGTTAGGGGATGGGTACTGATGGAGGAGAAATACACACAGGGGCATAAGTGATTTGTTACTGGATATACACAAATACACACTTGCAGACATGCAAAGCAAATACACACATACACTATCACAGATACACAAACACACTCACTCTTGTTTAACTAACCTTGTGGGGGGACACAATACCATTCAAAATCCTATTTTCTTAACCTAACCGTTACTCTAAGGTTAGGTTTAAGGTTAGGGCCTAACCTTAACCCTAAAACCTAACCTTAACCCTAAATCTAACCCTAAAACTAATTAGAAATAGCATTTGATCTTGTGGGGGGATCTTGTGGGGAATAACAATGTCCCCAGTTGGTCCCAAAAAATGATAATTACTGTTCTTGTGGGTACTTCTAGTCCCCACAAGTATAGTTAAACACATCCCCGCTAATTGACACATAATCATGTGCACGTTTAAGGAACAGTCCACATGCAATGTGTGTGTCGATTGTGGAAGTGTGGAATGAGACATAATACAAAACCTGAGCTTCATCCAAGCAAGAAGACAAACTCTACGTTAATTAAAAATAAACATTGAAATTAAATCACCTCTTCGTTTTTATTTAATTACAGTCCACACACTGAAAAAAATGTAATGGAACAGAGTACTGCAACTATTCTAACCTCAGACACCAACAACCTACATGATTGCAGCCAGGTTCACCTTCAGCGGGGGCTATTCTCCGTGGCCGTGACTAAGTCCACATCTGGCGTGAGAGGAAGACCAGTAGCCAGGTGAGGTGCAGGACAGCCAACCCAGCCAGGTGGATAAACATGGAGCCTCAGCCAGCCACATGCACACTGCTGCTTTCTTAATAACTGCCAGAATAAATTGAATTAACAGGGATTTGGTGATTAAATCATATTTACTCAGGTTCAGGAAATTCACTTATTTAATCGAAAACTCTCCAAAATCGTATTACAAGGAAAACAAAGAGGGGATTTAATTTCAGTGTTCATTTTCTATTTCAAGTTGCGTTACTTGCCTTGCCATATTGCCAGAAGTATGCAAGTACACTACATGATGAAAAGTATGTGGAGCCCATCTCATTCCAAAATCATGAGTATTAATATGGAGTTGGTTCCCCCTTTGATGCCATAACAGCCTCCACTCTTCTGGGAAGGCTTTCCAATAGATGTTGGAACATTTCTGTGGGGACTTGCTTTCATTCAGCCACAAGAGCTTGAGTGAGGTCGTGCACTGATGTTGGGTGATTAGGCCTGGCTCTCAGTCAGTGTTCCAATTCTTCCCAAAGGTGTTCTATGGGGTTGAGGTCAGGGCTCTGTGCAGGCCAGTCAAGTTCTTCCACACCGATCTCGTCAAACCATTTCTGTATGGACCTCGCTTTGTGCATGGGGGCATTGTCATGCTGAAACAGGAAAGGGCCTTCCCCAAACTGTCGCCTCAAAGTTGGAAGCGCATTATCGTCTGGAATGTAATTTTATGCTGTAGCGTTAAGATTTCCCTTAACTGTAACTAAGGGGCCTAGCCCGAACCATGAAAAACAGGCCCAGACCATTATTCCTTCTGCACTAAACTTCACAGTTGGCACTATGCATTGGGGCAGGTAGAGTTCTCCTAGCCAGATTCCTCCATCAGACTGCCAGATGATGATGCGTGATTCATCACTCCAGAGAACACGTTTCCAATGCTCCAGAGTCCAATGGCGGTGAGGTTTACACCACTCCAGCTGACACTTGGCACTGCACTGCGCATGGTGATCTTAAGCTTGTGTGCGTCTGCTCGGCCATGGAAACCCATTTCATGAAGCTCTCAATGAACAGTTCTTGTGCTGATGTTGCTTCCAGAGGCAGTTTGGAACTCAGTAGTGAGTTCAGCACTCGGCGGTCCCATTCTGTGAGCTTGTGTGGTCAACCACTTCGCGGCTGAGCCTTTGATGCTCCTAGACATTTCCACTTCACAATAACAGCACTTACAGTTGACCGGAGCAGCTCTAACAGGGCAGAAATCTGACTAACTGACTTGTTGGAAAAGTGGAATCTTATAACAGTGCCACGTTCAAAAGTAATTGAGCTCTTCAGTAAGGCCATTCTTATGCCAATGTTTGTCTATGGAGATTGCATGGCCGTGTGCTCGATTTTATGCATTTGTCAGCAACGGGTGTGGCTGCAATAGCCGATTCCACTAATTTGAATTGGTGTCCACATACTTGTGTATGTCAGCAAGTAATTACAATATGAAAAATACTGCAATAGTCTTGAGCAGATTGTTTTCATCAATTGTGCAGCGAATGAGCATATACATTGTACTGTGCAGCCGTCTTCATTGACCTTGCCAAGGCTTTCGACTCTGTCAATCACCATATTCTTATCGGCAGACTCAGTAGCCTCGGTTTTTCGGATGACTGCCTTGCCTGGTTCACCAATTACTTTGCAGACAGAGTTCAGTGTGTCAAATCAGAGGGCATGTTGTCCGGTCCTCTGGCAGTCTCTATGGGGGTGCCACAGGGTTCAATTCTCGGGCCGACTCTTTTCTCTGTGTATATCAATGATGTTGCTCTTGCTGCGGGCGATTCCCTGATCCACCTCTACGCAGACGACACCATTCTATACACTTTCGGCCCGTCATTGGACACTGTGCTATCTAACCTCCAATCGAGCTTCAATGCCGTACAACACTCCTTCCGTGGCCTCCAACTGCTCTTAAACGCTAGTAAAACCAAATGCATGCTTTTCAACCGATCGCTGCCTGCACCCGCTTGCCCGACTAGCATCACCACACTGGATGGTTCCGACCTTGAATATGTGGACACCTATAAGTACCTAGGTGTCTGGCTAGACTGCAAACTCTCCTTCCAGACCCATATCAAACATCTCCAATCGAAAATCAAATCAAGAGTCAGCTTTCTATTCCGCAACAAAGCCTCCTTCACTCACGCTGCCAAGCTTACCCTAGTAAAACTGACTAGCCTACCGATCCTCGACTTCGGCGATGTCATCTACAAAATGGCTTCCAACACTCTTCTCAGCAAACTGGATGCAGTTTATCACAGTGCCATCCGTTTTGTCACTAAAGCACCTTATACTACCCACCACTGCGACTTGTATGCTCTAGTCGGCTGGCCCTCGCTACATATTCGTCGCCAGACCCACTGGCTCCAGGTCATCTACAAGGCCATGCTAGGCAAAGCTCCGCCTTATCTCAGCTCACTGGTCACGATGGCAACACCCATCCGTAGCACGCGCTCCAGCAGGTGTATCTCATTGAGCTTCCCCAAAGCCAACACCTCATTCGGCCGCCTTTCGTTCCAGTATTCTGCTGCCTGTGACTGGAACGAATTGCAAAAATCGCTGAAGTTGGAGACTTTTTTCTCCCTCACCAACTTCAAACATCAGCTATCTGAGCAGCTAACCGATCGCTGCAGCTGTACATAATCTATTGGTAAATAGCCCACCCATTTTCACCTACCTCATCCCCACAGTTTTTATTTATTTACTTTTCTGCTCTTTTGCACACAAATATCTCTACCTGTACATGATCATCTGATCATTTATCACTCCAGTGTTAATCTGCAATATTGTAATTATTCGCCTCCCTCTTCATGCCTTTTGCACACATTGGATATAGACTCCCCTTTTTTTCTCTACTGTGTTATTGACTTGTTAATTGTTTACTCCATGTGTAACTCTGTGTTGTCTGTTCACTCTGCTATGCTTTATCTTGACCAGGTCGCAGTTGCAAATGAGAACCTGTTCTCAACTAGCCGACCTGGTTAAATAAAGGTGAAAAAAAAAATAAAAATTAAACATTGGGGAGAATAAGTATTTGATACACTGCCTATTTTGCAGGTTTTCCTACTTACAAAGCATGTAGAAGTCTGTCATTTTTTATCATAGGTACACTTCAACTGTGAGAGACGGAATCTAAAACAAAAATCCAGAAAATCACATTGTATGATTTTTAAGTAATTTGCATATTTTTGCATGTATCTGATACATCAGAAAAGCAGAACCTAATATTTGGTACAGAAACCTTTGTTTGCAATTACAGAGATCATATGTTTCCTGTAGTTCTTGACCAGGTTTGCACACACTGCAGCAGGGATTTTGGCCCACTTCTCCAAACAGACCTTCTCCAGATCCTTCAGGTTTCGGGGCTGTCACTGGGCAATACGGACTTTCAGCTCCCTCCAAAGATTTTCTATTGAGTTCAGGTCATGGCCCCATCCATCCCCCCTCAATACGGTGCAGTCGTCCTGTCCCCTTTGCAGAAAAGCATCCCCAAAGAATGACGTTTCCACCTCCATGCTTCACGGTTGGGATGGTATTCTCGGGGTTGTACTCATCCTTCTTCTTCCTCCAAACACGGCGAGTGGTTTAGACCAAAAAGCTCTATTTTTGTCTCATCAGACCACATGACCTTCTCCCATTCCTCCTCTGGATCATCCAGATGGTCATTGGCAAACTTCAGACGGGCCTGGACATGCGCTGGCTTGAGCAGGGGGACCTTGCATGCGCTGCAGGATTTTAATCCATTGTGGCGTAGTGTGTAACTACACACTTACACAGCTCTCTGGGCTTGGCCATTGTGGAGAGGTTGGAGTCTGTTTGATTGAGTGTGTGGACAGGTGTCTTTTATACAGGTAACAAGTTCAAACAGGTGCAGTTAATACAGGTAATGCGTGGTCTGTGAGAGCCGGAATTCTTACTGGTTGGCAGGTGATCAGGTGGCAGGTGATCAAATACTTATGTCATGCAAATTAATTACTTAAAAATCATACAATGTGATTTTCTGGATTTTTGTTTAAGATTCCGTCTCTCACAGTTGAAGTGTACCTATTATAAAATTGCTTTGTAAGTAGGAAAACCTGCAAAATCGTTAGTGTATCAAATACTTGTTCTCCCCACTGTATATGTCCCACTTTGATTAGTGTGCCTATTTTCAAAGTTTCTGGTGTCAGAGGAAAGCCCATAAAATTGTCACAGTGCCTCGTTATTGTGTTTTATTATTACTTTTTATTTTAGCCTACTTGGTAAATATTTTCTTCTTCTTGAACTGCACTGTTGGTTAAGGGCTTGTAAGTAAGCATTTCACGAGTAAAGTCTACACTTGTTGTATTCGGCCATGTGGCAAATAAAGTTTGATTTGATTTAATTGCATCCTTCTTGGGTTTGTGGATCTTTCCTCATATCAACTTTAACAATTTCCCTGCAGCATTCATACACTGTGGCAATAGTCAACTGAAGCTCAAGCAATCACACTGCATTCTGCAGTGAACATCTGCTACTTGACAAACAATCAATAACACCACCATGTTGGAAAATCACCAACACTAGACAGACTTAACAACGGTCCCATTATTTTTTTGCCATTTCTGTATAGCCAATGGACAATGAACTCAGCGAGGTACAGCAGGAAAGTGTGGTTCCTTGCCATGCGGTTCCCTATGAGGTTCATTCTGAACTTGATTTACTGGACTAATGAGGGGAGAAAATGACTGGGCTTTCAATTGCAGCCCAACTGGGCCCATGTTCACCAGAGATATCATTACATTCCTGTGCATGCTTATGATGGTGGGGACAAGTTAAGCCAAAGAGATGGAGGGTGTGGGGGGTCTGCAATAATGCCATAATGCTAGGCTACACACCATTTAAAAATGCCATGCCAGCTCATTGTTAGGAGAGCAATGTACTATACATGACGAGCTCATCATGATTGAGGCACATTACTCAACTAACAGTGAGCAACTGCAGATTTACCACGGTTTGCAGGAGAAGTTTTTGCTGATCCATTTTTGTGCCGTTTTCAATCTCCTGTCCCTGAATGACAGGTCTCCAGCACTGAACAATGACAACCACTGAGGGTGGCAATATACTCCAATCAGCTCCTCCTCTGAAAGGCCCTGGAATTATTTTAAGAAAAAACGTCAGAGCCTCCATTTTACCCCAGTAATGAATAACAAAGACGAGTCATCATGCATATAATACATACAAATAAGGCTACTTTAGTTATCATGAGATGAGGTATTATGAAATAAATGATCCCAGCACACTGCTGCTCCTATCACAGGGTGACTCATAGGGCTTGCCATTTCAGTCTGTACACAACATCTTTTGAACTGTAAGTACAGCTAAGTATCTTGGTCATGTTCTTTTATTCAGTCCTTTTTTGACTCATGTCCTCCGACAATTACTTCCATTATTACTCACCTCATAACCAGTTCGGCCTATCACTTCTGTGAATACCAGTTAGAATTGAAGATTAGCTATTACTATTGAAGATTAGCTATCACCCTTATGCCAATGTCTTTTCTCATGTAGTTGTAATATTTGTAACTAAATGTCAATTTTCTTTACATGTATGGATTTCCATATCTACGTTTTGGAATCAGTTTGTGATGGTTTATTCATGAATCGTAGTGTGGCCCGTCTCCTGCCTGTGAAGTGACAAAAGTGTGTAGCATTCTTCACTCTCCAAGTCCTGAGTGTTTACGGCTAATAGAAAGAGTTTCCATGAAAAGAAAGTGTTTCTCTATAGATGTGTTATTAAAGAAACCAGCACAGTGTTCTTAAACACTCAATGCCTGCTCCAGCAGTGTAGGACAAGTGTCACGCCCTGGTCTAAGTATTTTGTGTTTTCTTCATGTATTGGGTCAGGCCAGGGTGTGGCATAGAGTTTTTGTATTGTGGTGTGTTTTGTCTTGGGATTTTGGAATGTGTGTATAGTGGGATTGTAGCTTAGTGGGGTGTTCTAGGAGAGTCTATGGCTGTCTGAAGTGGTTCTCAATCAGAGGCAGGTGTTTACCGTTGTCTCTGATTGGGAACCATATTTAGGCAGCCATATTCTTTGGTTGTATGGTGGGTGATTGTCCTGTGTGTCTTGATGTCCTGGTTAGAGGTTAGTAGACACTTGTATAGGCTGTTTTCGGTTTTCGTTTTGTAGTGTTAGTGTTTTGTTGTGTGTTACGTTTGTTTATTAAAGATGAATCACAATAGACACGCTGCAGTTTGGTCCGACTCTCCTTCACCATTAGAAAGCCGTTACAGAATCACCCACCTCAGGACCAAGCAGCGTGTCAACAGGCAGGAGCCACAGGAGAAGCAACAGAGGCAGCAGCAGCAGGAGCAGCAGCAGCTACAGTGGGAGAGATTGCACTACCTGGAGAAATGGACATGGGAGGAGGTACTGGACGGTAAAGGACCCTGGGATCAGCCTGGAGATTATTGTCGCCCCAAAGCCGAGCTGGAGGCAGCAAAAGCAGAGAGGCATTATGAGGAGCTAGTACGGCAGAGCGGATGGAAGCCTGAGAGTCAGCCCCAAAAATTTCTTGGGGGGGGGCTCACAGGGAGTATGGCTACGCTAGGTAGGAGACCTACGCTAACTTCCTGTGGTTACCGGGGGGCGAGAGAGACCGGGCAGGCACCTTGTTATGCAGTGGTGCGCACGGTGTCCCCAGTGCGGGTGCATAGCCCGGTGCGGTGTATTCCAGCTCCTCATATCGGCCGGGCTAGAGTGGGCATCGAGCCAGGTAAGGTTGGGCAGGCTCGGTGCTCAAGAGCTCCAGTGCGCCTGCACGGTCCGGTCTATCCAGTACCACCTCCACACCCCAGCCCTCCGGTAGCAGCTCCCGCACCAGGCTTCCTGTGCGTGTCCTCGGTTCATTACCACCAGTGCCAGCACCACGCATCAGGCCTACAGTGTGTCCCGCCTGTCCAGCGCTGCCGGAGCGTCCCGCCTGTCCGGCGCCGCTGCCGGAGCTTCTCGCCTGTCCGGCGCCGCTGCCGGAGCCTCCCGCCTGTCCGGCGCCGCTGCCGGAGCGTCCCGCCTGTCCGGCGCCGCTGCCGGAGCGTCCCGCCTGTCCGGCGCCGCTGCCGGAGCGTCCCGCCTGTCCGGCGCCGCTGCCGGAGCCTCCCGCCTGTCCGGCGCCGCTGCCGGGCGTCCCGCCTGTCCGGCGCCGCTGCCGGAGCGTCCCGCCTGTCCGGCGCCGCTGCCGGAGCCTCCCGCCTGTCCGGCGCCGCTGCCGGAGCCTCCCGCCTGTCCGGCGCCGGAGCCTCCCGCCTGTCCGGCGCCGCTGCCGGAGCCTCCCGCCTGTCCGGCGCCGCTGCCGGAGCGTCCCGCCTGTCCGGCGCCGCTGCCGGAGCGTCCCGCCTGTCCGGCGCCGCTGCCGGAGCTTCCCGCCTGTCCGGCGCTGTCAGAGCTACCGCCCCTCATTCCAGAGGCACCAGTACTCCTCTATTCAGCGCAGCCAGAGCTGTCAGCCTGCATGAAGCATCCAGAGCTGTCAGTCTGCCCAGCGCCGTCTGAGCTACCCGTCTGCCCAGCGCCGTCTGAGCTACCCGTCTGCCCAGCGCCGTCTGAGCTACCCGTCTGCCCAGCGCCGTCTGAGCCACCCGTCTGCCCAGCGCCGCCAGTGCCGCCAGTCTGCCCAGCGCCGCCTGAGCCACCAGTCTGCCCAGCGCCGCCAGTCTGCCCAGCGCCGCCAGTGCCGCCAGTCTGCCCAGCGCCGCCTGAGCTGCCAGTCTGCCCAGCGCCGCCAGTCTGCCCAGCGCCGCCAGTCTGCCCAGCGCCGCCAGTCTGCCCAGCGCCGCCAGTCTGCCCAGCATCGCCAGTCTGCCCAGTCTGCCCAGCGCCGCCAGTCTGCCCAGCGCCGCCAGTCTGCCCAGCGCCGCCAGTCTGCCCAGCGCCGCCAGTCTGCCCAGCGTCGCCAGTCTGCCCAGCGTCGCCAGTCTGCCCAGCGCCGCCAGTCTGCCCAGCGCCGTCTGAGCCACCCGTCTGCCCAGCGCCGCCAGTGCCGCCAGTCTGCCCAGCGCCGCCTGAGCTACCAGTCTGCCCAGCGCCGCCAGTCTGCCCAGCGCCACCAGTGCCGCCAGTCTGCCAGGATCAGTTAGATTCGCCATTCAGCCAGGATCCGCCAGTGTGCCAGGATCCGCCAGTCAGCAAGGATCCGCCAGTCTGCCAGGATCCGCCAGAAGTGCCAGTCAGCCAGGATCTGCCAGATCCGCTAGTCAGCCAGGATCCGCCAGTCGGCCAGGATCTGCCAGATCCGCTAGTCAGCCAGGATCCGCCAGTCAGCCAGGATCTGCCAGTCAGCCAGGATCTGCCAGGTCAGCCAGGATCTGCCAGATCCGCCAGTCAGCCAGGATCTGCCAGTCGGCCAGGATCCGCCAGTCGGCCAGGATCCGCCAGTCGGCCAGGATCTGCCAGTCAGCCAGGATCTGTCGGAACCACCAGCCAGCCAGGATCTGGTAGATCCATCAACCTGCCTGAGCTTCCTCTCACTCCCGAGCTTCCTCTCACTCCCGAGCTTCCTCTCACTCCCGAGCTTCCTCTCACTCCCGAGCTTCCCCTCAGTCCCGAGCTGCCTCAGTCCCGAGCTGCCCCTCAGTCCCGATCTGCTCCTCAATCCAGTGGGTTTCTGGGTGAGGACTACTAGGCCATGGTCGGCGGCGAGGGTGGACTATCCAGGGACGCGAGGAGAGAGGACTAAGACATTAATTGAGTGGGGTCCACGTCCCGCGCCGGAACCGCCACCATGGACAGACGCCCACCCGGACCCTCCCTATTTGTTTTGAGGTGCGTTCGGGAGTCCGCACCTTAGGGGGTTCTGTCACGCCCTGGTCTAAGTATTTTGTGTTTTCTTCATGTATTGGGTCAGGCCAGGGTGTGGCATAGAGTTTTTGTATTGTGGTGTGTTTTGTCTTGGGATTTTGGAATGTGTGTATAGTGGGATTGTAGCTTAGTGGGGTGTTCTAGGAGAGTCTATGGCTGTCTGAAGTGGTTCTCAATCAGAGGCAGGTGTTTACCGTTGTCTCTGATTGGGAACCATATTTAGGCAGCCATATTCTTTGGTTGTATGGTGGGTGATTGTCCTGTGTGTCTTGATGTCCTGGTTAGAGGTTAGTAGACACTTGTATAGGCTGTTTTCTGTTTTCGTTTTGTAGTGTTAGTGTTTTGTTGTGTGTTACGTTTGTTTATTAAAGATGAATCACAATAGACACGCTGCAGTTTGGTCCGACTCTCCTTCACCATTAGAAAGCCGTTACAACAAGGGTGAACAGTACAAGGACAAGTACTGTCCATCATGCCATACCATGATTGCACAGAGGAAGATAATGTGCTCAACAGCAAATTAAACAGCAAATTATACAAAAATGATTTCAGCCTTTCACCCTTTCATCCAGTAAAATAATGCAATACACCGTATCTATCGAAATAGTTGGAAGTGTTTTAAATTCTAGTACGATTTCTAAAGGAGTAGAAAGGATGAAGTATTTTTGCTTTCAGGGGACAAAACACAGAACAAAAAGCTGGACAATCTTTTACTCGCAGCACATTTAGCCCATTTCCTTTGAGCACTTTATTAGAGACTTTAGATGTATAAAAACATCAAACACAACTGGAGAAAACACTCCAGAAACACGAGACGGATCTCTGGTCTTTGTCCGAGCAGCTGTCCACACACCGTCTGCTACTCTATTCATTCCCCATTTCCTCCTGATGAGGTGATCGAAGAAAAGGGAGATAGAAACAGCCTGTTAGTGGTCTTTCCCTCAGCTGGGATTACAAGGCGCTGCTATCCGTCCATCCCCACACTGTAGCTTATTGTCCAGGCTGTTGTGGCATGCTTCACACATGGCTTAAGAAGGGTTGGAGAGGCGATAGTGTCATGACACTATCTGACCAGATGGCAGACCAGAGGACCTGGCTGAGATGTGCCCCTCGTCTCTCGTCCATCTCTCTGTCAGGCCAGGGTGGTGTTTCTCAGAACCTCCAGAAATCAGGGAGCATCGGGGAATCAACAGATGGGAGTAAATGTCATTATCTTTGGGCTACCTCTGCCAGCTTATCTCTGGGCTGTAGACAGGGGAGAAAGGAGACAGGCAAGGAAAGGCAATTACAGAACAATGAGAAGGGTCTAAACTGCCACCTCGTGAGCTGGGTCTGTTCCACTGGTCTCTCCAGGCACATGACTGAGCAATTGATTGACTACCATCATGGTCAACCATTGACAACACAATATGCTCAACCAGTCCTACTCGACACATAGAGTAGATAGATCTCTAACATGAACCACCTCAGTAGTGGTTGACTTTGAGTTTTGAAGTTTAAACATCATCCTCCACAGAGATAAGTGGTGTTACATGGGTCCTTGTGTCCGGCAGAACAGGTGACGTGTATCTTACATAACTTCAGTCTCATTGCATAACACTTTATACATCCTTACATAACAAACATGGAGGATCGGTTAGGCACTACCCTCTTAGCCTCCACCACCACAGCTTTCACCTCTATTTCTCCAGAAATAACCTCCAGGCCACCAAAGCGGACAACCACCTCAGAAGTGTCCTTTGAAGGGGAGATTCAACGGGCGGCTTCTCCCTTCACACAGACATCTGAGCCAGGATATATGAATAGGCTTTCTCTCTCTTGGTGGTTGTTGGTGAAGGTGCGGGGGAGGGGAGATACGTGGGGGCTGAGTGTAAATACAAATATCAGTCGATATGGTTTCAAGTCTCATTCGTCTTGGTAAGTAAGCCAGTCTTTGGTAAGCCAGTTCCTTGCACTTGTGCGCCTGTCAAATAGACCTCTGTCTTTTTTAAGGAACACAAAGCCAGGGAACAAGAAGAGATTATATGTTCCAGGCTGTAAATTTGTTCTCATTGTCTCTCGTCTGATGGGAGCTCAGTGATGGTGTGCAGAGGGAAAGAATGCGCAACGAAATGTTGAATATATGAAAGAGCTTTAAATAGTGATGCCTCCTCATTCTTAAGGGCTTTGCTCCTACTCAGTTTGTTTTGTGACCTTTCCACCACTGCTATACTGCTATTCCAAATGTAGAAAACAAATCATCTCAAGGATGATGTGCAACGTTGTGTAGCTGCGAAATTTCAATAGAAGAACTTCAGCTTCATTCACAAAGACACCCACACCGTGAATAAACTTTATTTCAGATGTCTTTTGATGCTCTGTACAAAGTTTATTGTCATAGTCTCAGAAACCCTGTCTAAAGAGATGTATCCACTCCCAAGGCTGAACAAATTAATTGCTACCCACTGGGCACACACTGGTTGAATCAACGTTGTATCCACGTCATTTCAATGATATTACGTTGAACCAACATGGACTAGACATTGAATTGACGCCTGTGCCCTGTGGGTACTATCTGCAACAGTTGCTGGGTGATTCTCATAAAACCAGCTTTAACCATGTTAGTAGCAAATTGAGTTAGAAAACTACTATGCATCTGCAAAAATTAACTACAGTACACTGCATCACCAAAAGTATATGCTCGTCAAACATCTCATTCCAAAATCATGGGCATTAATATGGAGTTGGTCCACGTTTGCTGCTATAACAGCCTCAACTCTTCTGGGAAGTTTTTCCAGTAGATGTTGGAACATTGCTGGGGGACTTACTTCCATTCAGCTACAAGAACATTAGTGAGGTTGGGCACTGATGTTGGCCGATTACGCCTGGCATGCAGTCACCATTCCAATTCATCCCAAAGGTGTTCGATGGTGTTGAGGTCAGGGCTCTGTGCAGGCCAGTGAAGTTCTTCCACAACAATCTCGACTGACCATTTCTGTCCTGTCGGGCTGTATCACCGCCTGGTATGGCAACCGAACTGCCCGCAACCGCAAGGCTCTCCAGAGGGCGGTGAGGTCTGCCCAACGCATTACCAGGGGCAAACTACCCGCCCTCCAGGACACCTACACCACCCGATGTCACAGGAAGGCCAAAAAAATCATCAAGGATATCAACCATCTGAGCTACTGCCTGTTCACCCCGCTATCATCCAGAAGGCGAGGTCAGTACAGGTGCATCAAAGCTAGGACTGAGAGACTGAAAAACAGTTTCTATCTCAAGGCCATCAGACTGTTAAACAGCCATCACTAGCACATTAGAGGCTGCTGCCTATAGGCATAGACTAGGAATCACTGGCCACTTTAAGGAATGGAACACTAGTCACTTTAATAATGCTTACATATCTGACATTACTCATCTCATAAGTATATACTGTTTTTCTATACTATTCTACTTTACCTTAGTCCGTTCCGCTCTGACATCGCTCGTCCATATGTATGTAGTCTTAATTCATTCCTACTTAGATTTGTGTGTATTGGGTATATGTTGTGTAATTTGTTAGATATTACTGCACTGTCTGAGCTAGAAGCACAAGCATTTCACTACATCTGCAATAACTTCTGCTAATCAAGTGTATGTGACCAATACAATGTGATTTGATTTAGTGACGCCTCAAGCACTGAGATGCAGTGCATTAGACCGCTGTGCCTCTCGGGGCATGCTGAAACAGGAAAGAGACTTCCCCAAACTGTTACTACAAAGTTGGAAGCACAGAATCGTCTAGAATGTCATTGTATGTTGTAGTGTTAAGATTTCCTTTCACTGGAACTAAGTGGCCTGAAGTATGAAAAACAGCTCCAGACCATTATTCCTCCTCCATCAAATTTTACAGTTGGCATTATGCATTCGGGCAGGTAGCATTCTCCTGGCATCCGCCACACCAAGATTCATCCACCGGACTTCTAGATGGTGAAGCGTGATTCATCATTCCAGAGAACGTGTTTCCACTGCTCCAGATTCCAATGGTGGTGAGCTTTACACCACTCCAGCAGTCGCTTGGCCTTGCGCATGGTGATGTTAGGCTTGTGTGTCGGCAGCTTGGCCATGGAAACCCCTTTCATGAAGCTCCTGACAATCAATTTTTACACACTACGCGCTTCAGCACTCGGCGGTCCCGTTCTGGGAGCTTGTGTGGCCTACCACTTTGTGGCTGAGCCGTTGTTGCTCCTAGATGTTTCCAATTCACAATAGCAACACTTACAGTCGACTGGGGAAGCGCTAGCAGGGCAGGAGTTTGACGAACTGACTTTGTTGGAAAGGTGGTATCCTATGACAGTGAAAGTCACTGAGCTCTACTGCCAATGTTTGTCTATGGGGATTGCATGGCTGCGTGCTCGATTTTATAGACCTGTCAGCAACTGGTTTGGCTGAAATAACTGAATCCAGTCATTTGAAGGGTGTCCACATACATTCTGAAGACGAAGATGCTCAGTTTATGATGTCTTATTTGAAATACATTTAACATTTTCGCCTGAATTCTTCACATTTTCACCCCAAATTCTCTCGGTGGATGCTGCAGTGAACCCACTGGTGTCGGGAGCAACTACTTGCACGCGCGTTACCACTCCACTATGTCTCCCTGTCAGGGCTTTTGCGCCATCAGTACAGATACCAACACATCTTGACCACCAAAGTCCATTTGATGTCACAAAGCTGTCCAGTACTTTAAAAATATCCTCTCCTGTAGTCCTGGTTTCCAGTGGTTTGCAGAAGAGGATGTCTTCCTTAATTGACCCCCCATAAATGTAACGGACATATACCGGGAGCTGTGCCAGGCCCGCCACGTCTGTTGACTCATCCAGCTGTAACACATAGAATTCACTGGCTTGTATGTGAAGCAGTAATTGTTTAAAAATATCTCCTGCCATGTCACTGATGCGTTGTGAAACAGTGCTGTGTGATGAAGCCATTGTCTGTGTAGTTTTTTGGGCCTTTTCCCCCAGCCATGTCCGTGGCAGCAGGAAGAATGAAGTCCTCCACAATAGTATGGGGCTTGCCTGTCCGATATAAGACGCTTCTAGCCCTTTCTTATTAATGGTATCTGTTGCTTTTATACATGTCTTACTACTCGAAAGTCGTTTTAATTCTCACTCAAAAAACTACAGTGGCTTATTTTTCAAATTGGCATGTTTTGTTTCTAAATGTCTGCGCAAGAGTGACGGTTTCATCGAGTTATATAACACACTGTGGCTGTGGAAAGGCACTACTCCCAATATACACTACCATTCAAAAGTTTGGGGTCACTTAGACATTTCCTCCAGTGAACTGAGATAAGGTGGAGCTTTACCTAGCATGGACTTGTAGATGACCTGGAGCCAGTGGGTCTGGCGACGAATATGTAGCGAGGACCAGCCGACTAGAGCATTGGTGGGTGGTATAAGGTGCTTTAGTAACAAAACGGATGGCACTGTGATAAACTGCATCCAGTTTGCTGAGTAGAGCTATTTTGTAGATGACAATGCGCCTCTGTATGCCTATGTAGATATTCCATTAAAAATCTGTCATTTCCAGCTACAATAGTAATTTACAACATTAACCATGTTTACACTGTATTTCTGATCAATTTGATGGTATTTTAATGGACAAAAAAATGAGATTTTCTTTCAAAAACAAGGACATTTCTAAGTGACCCCAAACTTTTGAACGGTAGTGTTAGTGAACCGCAAATCCATGTAGTTCTCATCATATTTGCTCCTCTTCAATGGTATATCGTCCCTGTCTGTTGTTCGGTGCTTTCGCAGGTAAGGGGGCAGTAGTTCTTCAGCTGCATCAGATTCACAACTTACAGTGTCCATGCTAGCTGGGCTAACAACAAATTTAGAATTACTGATGCTAGCATTGGATGTGCTCGTGGAAGTAGAACAGCTTGTGTCGTGAACAGGTGCAGGTGTAGTACTGCTGGTAGTAGCAGTACTACCAGTAGAGCTGGCATGTGTGTCTATGGACGCGGGCCTTACTTTTTTAACCATTTATCAATTTTTGAGCAAATGGAATGAGCAGCAGCTACGTTTGGCTACATACGGACCGTTAGTGGAATTCCCACGAGAGAGTAACGGTTAATGTGATTGGATGTTAATTATTTGACTAGGCTACCTGTATTTGAAATTGTGTTGTTATTTAGCTGAATAAATAAAATTGGCAGTGAAATGAGGCTACTCAGGCGAGAAAAAAAACTCACCCAAATGTATAGGCCCTTTGGAAAATATAAATGGACTGTTTTAAACATATATATATTTTATTTGGCGTATCCCCGACGGCATTGAGCGTAGCCCAGTTTGGGAATACCTGCCGTAACGCATCTGGATTAAATTCTCTGGTCATTTTATACAATTTTACTTTAGAAAAAACACATTTATTTGAATAAAATTCAAAATATGTTGCAGTAGTTTGTCCATAAATACTAGTTGAAGATTACATTAAACTCTAATATTTATTATGTAAAAACACTGTCTGTGGACATGTTGAGTTTGTTTTACTCACTGCTTTAGCACACTCTACCAACCCGGATGTCTTAATCGTGTCTGAATCATGGCTTAGGAAAACCACCAAAAACCTTAAAATCTCCATCGCTAACTATAACATTTTCCGCCAAGATAGAACTGCTAAAGGGGGCAGTGTTGCAATCTACTGCAAAGATAGCCTGCAGAGTTCTGTATTACTATCCAAGTCTGTACCCAAACAATTGAAGCTTCTACTCCTAAAAATTCACCTTTCCAGAAACAAGTCTCTCACTGTTGCCGCTTGCCATAGACCTCCCTCTGCCCCAGCGCTGGCCTCGATAGCATATGTGAATTGATTGCCCCCCATATATCTTCTGAGATAGTGCTACTAGGTGACCTAAACTGGGACATGCTTAACACCCCGGCCATCCTACAATCCAAGATTGATGCCCTCAATCTCACACAAATTGTCAATGAACCTACCAGGAACAACTCCGTAAACACGGGCACCCTCATAGATGTCATCCTAACTAACTCGCCCTCCAAATACACCTCTGCTGTTTTCAATCAAGATCTCAGCGATCACTGCCTCATTGCCTGCATCCGTAATGGGTCTGCGATCAAACGACCACCCCTCATCACTGTCAAATGCTCCCTAAAACACTTCTGCGAGCAGGCCTTTCTAATTGACCTGGCCGGGGTACCCTGGAATGACATTGATCACTGCCCGCACCTGCTCGCCCGTCCAGCATCACTACTCTGGACAGCTCTGACTTAGAATACGTGGAAACTACAAATGCCTAGGTGTCTGGTTAGACTGTAAACTCTCCTTCCAGACTCACACTAAGCATCTCCAATTCAAAATTAAATCTAGAATTGGCTTCCTTTATCGCAACAAAGCATCCTTCACTCATGCTGCCAAACATACCCTCGTATGGTTGAGAAAACAGAGGCTGGTAGACTACACATGACCTGACAACAGGAGGGCCCTTCCAAGGCCTCTCTAATCTAGGGAGGAGAGGAGAGAACAGTGAGAAACTGCCAAGGCTGGTAGAAAAGTGATGTCTGTCTGTCTAAGTAGGTGGGGGTTATAAAATGACTGTGTTTGCATTCTTGACGTCAGAACGTACTCTGAATAAAGAACCAACCTTTTGCAGAGATCTGCGAGTTTGCCTAATTCTTATTAACCCTACCTTTACAACCTAGGGGGAATTGGTCAAAGCTATAGTCATTGTTATCATCATTGGGATTGAAAATTCTTGTGACAATGGTTCAACGAACCAATATACAATATACTTTCTTTTCATATTGTCGCCGTCCTGGAACCTAGAATTGGGATCATGTATCCTGCGCTAATGATAACACAAATAAGAGTAAAGTAGAGCAATGTATAACACAGCGAACTTAGTAAACAAGGCATTTGTGGTAAGTGCATGGGGGCCGCCATCTTTATGAACCTTCTCTATTGCTTGCTGACTTATAATGGCTGTCTCCTATTACTTGCATATTAAACTAAGGGCCTCTCATTACCGAAACACACATTTCTCATTAACACATAATTTAGGTCAGTTTTGATAACGAGAAGCTTAATTTAGGTAACGGTAATCGGTGCGCTAGGCTTTATTTATTTATTTTAACCGCTAGGCTTTATTTTACTACAGTAGGACCATTGCTTACACCTATTGTTTAGATTTTTTGTAAAACATCAGTTATTTGACTAAGTAGGGTTTGTCAAGAAATATAGAGTGTATAAACCCCATTTAATATACTTAAACCCACAATCTGGAGTTTGTGTTTCAGCAAAGACAAACCCTGATTTGGTCAGTGCTTATATTTGTCCTATTTCATACATTTTAAATTAATTATAAATGTTGTTTTTTTGCATATCTCAACTCTGAGACACCCTCAGAGAGTGGGGTCACAGCCAGGGTCAGCTCTGGGATTCAAATTAGCAACCTTTTGGTTACTGGCCCAAAGCTCTAACCGCTAAGCTACCTGCCGCCCATTTGATATCCCCCACTTTACCTGTTTTAGCACTTACCTATACAGTTGTTTCATATCCCAAGCCAGTGGTTGGTCCATATCCCACATATTTAGATACTTTATAGGCATATCATGTTATGCCATTTTCCAATAGGATCCCATTCAATCCAGAAATACATCTAAAATACCTTACAACTTTAATGATACTGTAAGGGTTTTCTGGTGAAAGAGAAGCAGACCAAAATGCAGCATGGTGGTTATTCATGTTCTTTAATTTATAAAGAAACTACACATGAGATAACTAACAAAAACAACAAACGTGAGAAAACCTAAAACAGTCCCATCTGGTGCAAACACAAAGACAGGAACAATCACCCACAAACACACAGTGACACCCAGGCTACCTAAGTATGATTCTCAATCAGAGACAACTAATGACACCTGCCTCTGATTGAGAACCATACTAGGCCGAAACATAGAAATACCCAAATCATAGAAAAACAAACATAGACTGCCCACCCAACTCACGGCCTGACCATACTAACTAAATACAAAACACAGGAAATAAAGGTCAGAACGTGACAGTACCCCCCCCCCCAAAGGTGCGGACTCCGGCCGCAAAACCTTGACCTATAGGGGAGGGTCTGGGTGGGCGTCTGTCCGCGGTGGCGGCTCTGGCGCGGGACGCGGACCCCACTTCACAATTGTCTTAGTCCGCCTTATTGTCCGCCTCCGTGGCTTTCTCACCATGGCCACCCTTATCAATGACCCCACTGGACAGAGGGGCAGAAGCTCTGGACAGGCGGGACACTCCGGCAGCGGCGCCGGACAGGCGGGACACTCCGGCAGCGGCGCCGGACAGGCGGGACACTCCGGCAGCGGCGCCGGACAGGCGGGACACTCCGGCAGCGGCGCCGGACAGGCGGGACACTCCGGCAGCGGCGCCGGACAGGCGGGACCACCTGGAGAGAGGAGACAGAGAGACAGCCTGGTGCGTGGGGCTGCCACAGGAACCACCAGGCTGGGGAGACCTTCAGGAGGCTTGGTGTTAGGAGGAGCCTGAAGGACCGGGCTGTGGGGGAGCACTGGAGCTCTAGTGCGCAACCTTGGCACCACTTTCCCAGGCTGGAAAACTACTCTAGCCCGGACCCTCCAGAGTGCAGGCACAGGTTGAACCGGGCTGTGGGTAAGCACGGGAGATCTAGTGCTTACTACACGCACCTCTCCCTTAGGCTCCACTCCCACATTTGCCCGCCCCGGAGACACAGGACGCAGAGCCGGCGCAGGATAACCTGGACCAAAACTGCGTACCGGCGACCAGACCCGCTGAGCAAGCACCATACGCCCTGGCTCAATGCCCACACTCGCATGGCACTCTCGGGGGGCTGCCCTATAGCGCACCGGGCTATGGGCACGCACTGGCGACACCGTGCGCTTAACCGCATAACACGGTGCCTGACCAGTAATGCGCTGCTTATAATAAGCACGAGGCGTGAGCTCAGGTCTGCTATCTGGCTTAGTACCACACCTCGTCTGCCCCCCCCCCCAAAACTTTTTTGGGGCTGCCTCTCGTACCTGTCGCACTGCCGTGCTGCCTCCTCATATCGCCGGCTCCTCTCTCCGGCTGCCTCTGCTCTCCTAGCTGCCTCCACCTGTTCCCATGGAAGGCGATCCTTTCCCACCAGGATCTCCTCCCAGGTGTAGCAACCCTTGCCGTCCAATACATCCTCCCATGTCCATTCCTCCTGTGATGCTGGCCGCTGTTGTTGCTGCTGCTGTCATCGCTGCTGTTTACCACGCTGCTTGGTCCGAGTTGGGTGGGTGATTCTGTAAGGGTTTTCTGGTGAAAGAGAAGCGGACCAAAATGCAGCATGGTGGTTATTCATGTTCTTTAATTTATAAAGAAACTACACATGAGATAACTAACAAAAACAACAAACGTGAGAAAACCTAAACCAGTCCCATCTGGTGCAAACACAAAGACAGGAACAATCACCCACAAACACACAGTGACACCCAGGCTACCTAAGTATGATTCTCAATCAGAGACAACTAATGACACCTGCCTCTGATTGAGAACCATACTAGGCCGAAACATAGAAATACCCAAATCATAGAAAAACAAACATAGACTGCCCACCCAACTCACGCCCTGACCATACTAACTAAATACAAAACACAGGAAATAAAGGTCAGAACGTGACAGATACAGTACCTACATGTACATACTACCTCAATAAGCCTGACTAACAGGTGTCTGTATATAGCCTTGCTACTCTTTTTTCAAATGTCTTTTTACTGTTGTTTTATTTCTTTACTTACCTATACACAAACACACACACGCACACATACCATTTTTTTTCGCACTATTGGTTAGAGCCTGTAAGTAAGCATTTCACTGTAAGGTTTACACCTGTTGTATTCGGCGCACGTGACAAATAAACTTTGATTTGAACTCCACATATCCACGTCCCGATACACCAATATTACTTGTAAGCACCTAGGAGAAATTACTTTGTCTTAAAACCTGTTACTCCTACCCCCTACTTTTTCGAACATTCTGTTAAAAATCGCGCAACATTTCAGCGCCCTGCTACTCATGCCAGGAATATAGTATATGCATATGATTAGTATGTGTGGATAGAAAACACTCAGACGTTTATAAAACTAGTTAAATCACGGCTGTGACTATAACAGAACGTGCGTTTCATCGAAAAGTGCAGGAAAATCTGATCACTGAAAATGGAAAAATATATCCATGCGCGACTTGAACCCATTGATAAAGGTGAACCACATTTAATGGGGCCGAGGTTGCAATATTTACCCGGACATTATTTCCAGACGGACAGCTATAGAATATACATCGCCTCGTGATCAATTTGATCGCTTATTAACATTTACTAATACCTAAAGTTGCATTACAAAAGTATTTCGAAGTGTTTTGTGAAAGTTTATCATGGACTTTTTTCATTTAAAAAAATGACGTTACGTTATGAAACGCTATTTTTTTCCTTGATCACACAGTCTTCATAGATCGATATCTAGGCTATATATGGACCGATTTAATCGGAAAAAAGACCCAAGTGATGTTTATGGGACATCTAGGAGTGCCAACAAAGAAGATGGTCAAAGGTAATGAATGTTTTATATTTTATTTGTGCGTTATGTGTAGCGCCGACTATGCTAATTATTTTGTTTACGTCCCCTGCGGGTCTTTTGGGGTGTTACATGCTATCAGATAATAGCTTCTCATGCTTTCGCCGAAAAGCATTTTAAAAATCTGACTTGTTGCCTGGATTCACAACGAGTGTAGCTTTAATTCAATACCCTGCATGTGTATTTTAATGAACGTTTGAGTTTTAACGAGTGCTATTAGCATTTAGCGTAGCGCATTTGCATTTCCAGATGTCTAGATGGGACGCCTGCGTGTCAGGTAGGAGCAAGAGGTAAAAAAAAAAAGTTCCTACCCTTAAGTCCACTTTTGACTTGCATGCATGTAAAATCTGAAAGACAAGCACAATTACTGTAATTATTATACATAATTTTTGGGGGGTCAATTGAATTAAGATCAGTGATTTTTATATTATGCAAGTCATTTGGGATTAGCAAATGACACAGTTTAATAATGTATTGGGTTACTGAATCTCTAATAGAGCTCAGTACAGTTTTTCAATGGATTGCCAAACTGCAACACTCATTACCGAAATATTCATTCTTATCTCCAAAAGCTGCTTATCATTAAAGTAATGGATCAATATTTAGGACATATTAGGAAAAATACAACTTATTCTTTAGCAATTATGGCTTATTCTTGTCATGAACATCGTCAGGGAAATGACTGTACCAAGGTGCAGCGTGGTGAGCGTACATTCTTTTTATTTACAATGTTGCCAACAAAACAAGAAACAACAAAAACAACCGTGAAGCTGACTAGGGCTATACAGGCCACTAACACAGACAACTACCCACAACTAAGGTGGAAAAACAGGCTGCCTAAGTATGATTCCCAATCAGAGACAATGATAGAGAGCTTTCCCTGATTGAGAACCATACCCGGCCAAAACATAGAAACAGAAAACATAGAAATAAAGAAAATAGAATGCCCACCCTAGTCACACCCTGGCCTAACCAAAATAGAGAACAAAAGCCTCTTTGGCCAGAGCGTGACAAACCTGATGCCTTTTGTTCTTTATCCAAATATGTGTGCATAAAAATGACATGTATACACAAATAATTATGACAAAACAAGATTTAGAAAAGGTTATGTGTTGCGGTAATGAGAGAAATGACAAAATACATTTTAGTAATTTTATTAGAAATATATTTATTTTCAGTGTTATGTTTAACTCAGGCTTTTTCAGTAGGGGAGCAATGTTTGTGTAGAACTTTTTTGGACATTGAAAACTCTTGTGGTAATGAGAATTTTTGCATTGGTCGTTTTCTTTTTATGATGTATTTCTTTTTTGTCAAAAAATTTTTTTTCAAGTGCCAGTTTCTTGAGAATCACCCTCCTGTATGAGGTTTCACAATCAAAGCCACCATTCCATTCCTCAAAGCGCTCCCTGAAATTAAACATGAAGGACAGTGGAGGAATTGAATTCCACGAACTTGAATCACACATGGTGGCACAGGCAGAGCACAGACACATACTATGTACACAGTGTACACACACACACGCATGCACAACATAACACAAATCCAGTTGCCAATACATCTTATTCTTCTCAACGGAACCACCTAATTACTTCCGCTCAATGTCTTCGACAAAGTGAGCCCAGATGGAATAAATGAAAGTGTTGCTGTTTGTTCCAGGCTTTATTTAGAGGGCCCGTCAAGCAAAAGCCTCTCTTGCATGACACCATTACCACAACATCCACATTATTGATCTCGTAGCCGGGGGTGGGGTTCAAAAATGCTATGCGAGACATGCTCTCTCTCCTTGGGCACTAGATAGCAGCTACTAGCCTACCTGCAGCTGCTCACAAATCGGCGGAAGGAGATTAACGCCACGGCATGCTTTAATTAAGCAACAAGGCATGAGGGGGTTTGTGGTATGTTGGCCATATACCACAAACCATGAGGTGCCTTATTGATATTATAACTGGTTACCAACACAGTTAAAACAGTAAAAATACATGTTTTGTCATACCAGTGGTATACGGTCTGATATACCACGGCTTTCAGCCAATCAGCATTCAGGGCTCAAACCACCCAGTTTATCATTTTTTGTTTAATTATAGTCCTGGAGCACCTGGAAAGAGTTCCATCAGTCAAGCCTGATATTGACCACTGGGGTAACCATGGCGACATCTCAATGAAGTGTGAGTGTCTGCACTAGAGTCACACTGGGTGGGGGGAGGGGGACATTCACACGCACATAGACAGACACACGTATGAGCGCACATGCATACCTGCACACACAGAACAAGATGCACCCACTAATATAGACAGCAGAAGTTCTCATTGATTAGAAGCAAATACACTGACTAATTCAATTCAATCATGTTGACAGACTATCCATTATCCGTCCATTGTCAGAAATGCAGTAATTTCATGTTTGAGCATAATATTTGTTTAAACACCAGCGGTGATACAGATGTAGGATCTTAATTTTTGTTGTCAGAGCAAAATTATCCCACTGCAACAGGATTTGAACATTTAGTCCATAATGTTGCTTGATAGGTAGTTACGCTATTAGCTGGACAAAAGGAGACTATGTGGAAAGTGCACTGATGTTAATAACTGTGTTTTAGTGTGGGTTTTCTTTGAATTGATGTAAATCACAAAGCTCATCTGCATTTCCTGCGGCGCAGTGATCAAATTAAGATCCTACATCTGTAGTATTACAACACCCAAGGCTGAAATAGCTGGAAACAGCATTGTTAGAACACGCCGTATATTACAGCATCCATTCTATAAAGCGGTGACCAAATGCCATAAATTACAGTAAGAGCTTTCTCAGTTGTCTGTCCCTGTGGGTGAGCAGCCAGGACACGGCTATTGATTGGAAGGCCTCAAGCAGAATACATTACAGCAGCAGAAACCTTTTTTGTCTGGTTGGGCACTGGCTAGGGGAAGGGAAGGCCGTCTGCTTCAGAGCAGTGTGTGCTGTAATAGGCCAATTCAGATTTCAACCTTTAAAGCCTTGTAATCGGACGTTATTGCCACAGTGGCGGTGTTCACATGAAGAGCTCCCATAAAGAGCCCTAACAAACAGCAAGGCCTGCATATAGCTATATACAGTATAATTACACATGCATATCTCTAAATATGGGACTGGGCCTGTAGATCAAAGCCCAATAAACCACATAGTAGACATATTCCTCTCACATGAACTCATGACCCTCGCTCTTCATGTCAAAAAGGTGCCATGAGGATAAACCAATCATTAGATGATTGACAGCAAAGGCTCTCATACAGTATGTGTAAACACATAAACTGAACACTCCATACAAAAACAATAAACGTAACGTGAATAACCAAAACCGAAAACAGCACCGTGTGGTGTAAAACACAGACACGGAAACAATCACCCACAAAAACACAGTGAAACCCAGGCTACCTAAGTATGATTCTCAATCAGAGACAACTAACGACACCTGCCTCTGATTGAGAACCATACTAGGCCGAACACAGAAAAACAACCTAGACACACAAAACATAGAATGCCCACCCAGCTCACGTCCTGACCAACACTAAAATAAGGAAAACACAAAAGAACTATGGTCAGAACGTGACAGTATGTACTGTATCACCTGTCATCTCTTGCTTTACCTACCCACAGGGCCATATAAATGATAATGGACCTACATTTATAGTCTCTCCACTTTGTCCAGCTTGCTAACAGTGATCAAAACGAAAGCTACAGTCAGGGAGCATCACAAATCCCAAAAGCGATGAATAGAGGACAATTCACAGCTAATTTTGGCCGCATTTAAAATATATGCATTTTAAGTGTGGCCCTCCATACCTCGGTGAAGACCTAAAGCAGCCCGCGGGGACAATTTGTTTGACACCCCTGCTTTAAGCTATTCATACTTGTTGAACTACAACAATATTAAAATGAACTCCAATACATTTCAATGGCCATAGACTTGAATGTTTTTTGTTGTTGTCTTTTTGACAAATTCCAGACACTACTCCTCTTGAAACGTTTGAGCTATCAACACCAAACCAATGTTGAAATGTGCAGACTCGCTTACATTTGATTCATTTAAAAAAATAAACGTCCTCTCACTGTCAACGGCGTTTATTTTCAGCAAACTTAACATGTGTAAGTATTTGTATGAACATAACAGGATTCAACAACTGAGACATGAACTGAACAAGTTCCACAGACATGTGACTAACAGAAATGGAATAATGTGTCCCTGAACAAAGGGGGGGTCAAAATCAATAGTAACAGTCAGTATCTGGTGTGGCCACCAGCTGCATTAAGTACTGCAGTACATCTCCTCCTCATGGACTGCACCAGATTTGCCAGTTCTTGATGTGAGATGTTACTCCACTCTTCCACCAAGGCACCTGCAAGTTCCCAGACATTTCTGGGGGGAATGGCCCTAGCCCTCACCCGCCGATCCAACAGGTCCCAGACGTGCTCAATGGGATTGAGATCCGGGCTCTTCTCTGGCCATGGCAGAACACTGACATTCCTGTCTTGCAGGAAATTACGCACAGAATGAGCAGTAGGGCTGGTGGCATTGTCATGCTGGAGGGTCATGTCAGGATAAGCCTGCAGGAAGAGTACCACATGAGGGAGGAGGATGTCTTCCCTGTAACGCACAGCGTTCAGATTGCCTGCAATGACAACAAGCTCAGTCTGATGATGCTGTGACACACTGCCCCAGACCATGACGGACCCTTCCAAATCGATCCCGCTCCAGAGTACAGGCCTCGGTGTAATGCTCATTTCTTCAACGATAAACACAAATCCGACCATCACCCCTGGTGAGACAAAACCGCGACTCGTCATTGAAGAGCACTTTTTGCCAGTCCTGTCATAGGCGACGTTGTTGCCGGTGATGTCTGGTGAGGACCTGCCTTACAAAAGGCCTACAAGCCCTCAATCCAGCCTCTCTCAACCTATTGTGGACAGTCTGAGCACTGATGGAGGGATTGTGCGTTCCTGGTGTATCTCGGGCAGTTGTTTTTGCCATCCTGTACCTGTCCCGCGGGTGTAATGATTGGATGTACCGATCCTGTGCAGGTGGTGTTACACATGGTATGCCACTGCAAGGACGATCAGCTGTCTGTCCTGTCTCCCTGTAGCGCTGTTTTAGGCGTCTCATAGTACGGACATTGCAATTTATTGCACTGGCCACATCGTCCTCATGCCTCCTTGCAGCATGACTAAGGCATGTTCACGCAGATGAGCAGGGACCCTGGGCATCTTTCTTTTGGTGTTTGTCAGAGCCAGTAGAAAGGCCTCTTCGGTGTCCTAAGTTTTCATAACTGTGACCTTAATTGCCTATCGTCGATAAGCTGTTAGTGTCTTTACGACCGTTCCACAGGTGCATGTTCATTAATTGTTTATGCGTCATTGAACAAGCATAGGAAACAGTGTTTAAACCCTTTACAATGAAGATCTGTGAAGTTATTTGGATTTTTATGAATTATCTTTGAAAGACAGGGTCCTGAAAAAGGGACGTTTCTTTTTTTGCTGAGTTTATAACCATTTTACATTTGTATAAATTATCATGGGTTTGAATGAGAACACTTGGAATACAGTGATAGCAATTCAAAATGGTCCTGCTCCTTGGCCAATTAAGACCAACTTTAAAATGTTCAAGCTTATCTAACTTCAAATTCTCTAAAACCTTTATAAGCTATAAACCATTTATATTTGCATAAATTATCATAAAACGTAATGGATTCAATGCCAATGAAACAGACATCAGTGTGCTTCTAACAGTATAGATTCCTGTATCGGGCTCGAACCAGTGATCTGTGCTAGCAAACCTCTGCTAGCAAACACATGTCACTGCCCTCCTTGACAACATACCAACCGTTGATCTATGGAAAAAATATTTAATTTGATAGCTCCATCTGTGTCATTTCAAGTTACCTGTAGAGTGAGCTTGCGGTAGGTTCTTAACTCCATTACACTCTTTGTCCACTGTCCCTATCCCCATACCATGCTCTGCTCGCAAACACACGTGGACAGACCTCCCTACTTGATAAGTTGCCAATCGTTTGAGCTAACGAAAAAGATCCATAGGCGATATTTCAAGCTAGCTGTGGAGTGAGTACGTTACTTTCTTAACTTTACACCAACCATAACAGCGTATGCCTGTAGCTAAAAGTGTTAAAGAGCTAGCATTTCAAACATCTACCACTTAAACAAATGTTTATCCTTATGAATTATAACAATTTAAATTACCATAAAATAATCCACCAACAGTAAAAGTAACTCTTGAACTGTTCAAGAGCTAAAGACACCTAATCAACTTATGTTCAGGCTATCCTATCCTATCAAGCAATCAATCAATCTTTCCATCTATCTATACTATACACAGTGACTGTGATGGCGCCGACAGAGATGGTGGCATCGCTTCGCGTTCTTAGGGAACTATACAGTATTTAGTTTTTTATGTATTATTTCTTACACTGTTACTCCAGGAAATCTGGCTGGTGTGTTTATGGACATGTTCAATCAATCCCTATCCCAGTCTGCTGTTCAAACATGCTTCAAGAGGGTCACCATTGTTCTTGTTCCCAAGAAAGCTAAGGTAACTGAGCTAAACAACTATCGCCCCGTAGCACTCACTTCCATCATCATGAAGTGCTTTTGAGTCAAGGATCATATCACCTCCACCCTACCTGACACCCTAGACCCACTCCAATTTGCTTACCGCCCCAATAGGTCCACAGACGACGCAATCACACTGCACACTGCCATAACTAATCTGGACAAGAGGAATACCTATGTAAGAATGCTGATCATCGATTACAGCTCAGCATTTAACACCATAGTACCATCCAAAATCGTCATTAAGCTTGAGACCCTGGTTCTCGACCCCGCCCTGTGCAACTGGGTCCTGGACTTTCTGACGGGCCATCCCCAGGTGGTGAAGGTAGGAAACAACATTTCCACCCCGCTGATCCTCAACACTGGGGCCCTCAAGGGTGCGTTCTCAGTCCTCTCTTGTACTCCCTGTTCAACCATGTCTGCATGGCCATGCACGCCTCCAACTCAATCATCAAGTTTGCAGACGACACTACAGTGGTAGGCTTGATTACCAACAATGACGAGACGGCCTACAGGGAGGAGGTGAGGGCCCTCAGAGTGTGGTGTCAGGAAAATAACCTCACACTCAACGTCAACAAAACAAAGGAGATGATCGTGGACTTCAGGAAACAGCAGAGGGAGCACCCCCCTATCCACATCGACAGGACAGTAGTGGAGAAGGTGGAAAGTTTTAAGTTCCTCGGTGTACACATCACAGACAAACTGAAATGGTCCACCCACACAGACATCGTTGTGAAGGCGGCGCAACAGCGCCTCTTCAACCTCAGGAGGCTGAAGACATTTGGCTTGTCACCAAAAACACTCAGAAACCTTTACAGATGCACAATCAAGAGCATCCTGTCGTGCTGTATCACCGCCTAGTACGGCAACTGCTCCGCCCAGAACCGTAAGGCTCTCCAGAGGGTAGTGAGGTCTGCATACACCACCTGATGTCACAGGAAGGCCAAAAGGATCATCATGGACATCAACCACCCGAGCCACTGCCTGTTCACCCCGCTATCATCCAGAAGGCGAGGTCAGTACAGGTGCATCAAAGCTGGGACTGAGAGACTGAAAAACAGCTTCTATCTCAAGGCCAACAGCCATTACTAACATTGAGTGGCTGCTGCCAACATACTGACTCAAATCTCTAGCCACTTTAATAATAAAACATTGGATGTAATAAATGTATCACTAGTCACTTTAAAAATGCCACTTTAAATAATGTTTACATACTCTACATTACTCATCTCATATGTATATACTGTACTCTACACCATCTACTGCATCTTGCCTATGCCGTTCGGCCGTCACTCATCCAAATATTCATATGTATATATTCTTATTAATTCCTTTACACTTGTGTGTATAAGGTAGTTGTTGTGAAATTGTTAGATTACTTGTTAGATATTACTGCATGATTGGAACTACAAGCACAAGCATTTCGCTACACTCGCATTAACATCTGCTAACCATGTGTATGTGACCAAAAATCTTTGATTTGATTTTTCAACGAAAAACTATTTCCAATTATTCTATGGCTATGGCATCAACAGATATGGCAGCTCTGCATCTAGCTCCTATGCAACTTTGCAGTATTATTATTTTTTGTCTGTTATTTCTTACATTATTATCCCAGAAATATTTTTGCGTTATTCCTAATTCCATTCTTTTACTTTTAGGTTTGTGTGTGTTGTTGTTAATCGTTTTTAGATACTACTGGACTGTTAGATACTACTGCACTGTTGGAGCTAGGAACACAAGCATTTCACTACACCCGCAATAACAGCTGCTAAATATGTGATTGTGACCAATACAATTACATTTGATTTAAATATAAATAAAGACAGTTTAGTTGTTTACGCTAAGCTTAGTTGTTCTTGCGTCTTATCCGCTTCTGAAAATAACAGACAGACTGCAGACTTTGCACAGTTGTATATGTTAAGTGATTCAGAAATGGTATTCTGTATCAGACACACAAAAAAAGAAATTCTCAAGTCAATTCTGTGAGATTATTTAAGATACCCTTTAAAGAATTAGCATTTGGGGCGGCAGGGTAGCCTAGTGGTTAGAGCGTTGGACTAGTTGCAAGTTCATGTCCCCGAGCTGACAGGGTACAAATCTGTCGTTCTGCCCATGAACAGGCAGTTAACCCACTGCTCCTAGTCCGTCATTGAAAATAAGAATTTGTTCTTAACTGACTTGCCTGGTTAAATAAAGGTAAATAAAGAATTAGCGTTTCAGATGTTCGGAAGCCGGGCAGGTACTCTTAGCTGTCCTGACATTAGGGGAAAGCTTGTTCCACCATTGGGGTGCCAGGAGAGAGAAGATCTTTGGCTGGGCTGGGCTGAGTTGGAGCTGCCCTCTCATAGCGGTGGGTGGGCCAAGAGACCAGAGGTGGCACAACGGATTGCTCGGGTTGGGAGGTTGGGTTTGACCATAGCCTGAAGGTAGGGAGGGGCAGTTCCCCTTGCTTCTTCGTAAGGTTCGGGTCTTGAAGATGATGTGAGCTTCAAATGGAATCCAGTGGACTGTGCGGAGGAGCAGTGTGACATGGGATAACTTGGTAAGGTTGAACACCAGGCGTGCTGCAGCGTTCTACATAGATTACAGGGGTTTGATGGCACAAGCGGGGAGCCCAGCCAACAGAGAGTAGCAGTAGTCTAGACGGAACATGACAAGTGCCTGGATTAGTACCTGCGCCGCTTCCTGTGTGAGGAAAGGTTGTACTCTACGAATGTTGTAGAGCATGAACCTGCAACAGCGAGTCACTGCTTTGATGTTTGCAGAGAATGACAGTGTGTTGTTCAGGGTCACGCCAAGGTTATTTTACCTCTGGGAGGGAACACCAAGGAGTTGTCAACCGTGATGGAGAGGTCTTGGAGCGGGCAGGCCGTTCCCGGGAGTAAGATCAGCTCCGTCTTGTAAAAGTGGGTACTTACTCTCTATTCTTAGCTAGTTGTGACACAATATATCTAATCTGTCTGAACTGTCCTCTGCAGAATAAACTCAATTCGAACCCTGTGTAAAAACTAGTTATAAAAGAATGAACCAGCTGAGGCTGTCCGCTAAGGCTTGGATAAATGCATGTAGGATAATTCTTCTCATGTGTGCATTTCAGATTTGAATGGACGACTAATGAAGATGTAACCAAAAGATTTTGAATACACACATCACTCTTGCTTAATAGATGACAAGATAAACACAAAGGTGTGACTAGTGATATACTTATAGCCTCACATACATTGGCATTATGTATCCAATTCTGACCAGTGGAATGGGTATTTAGCCTGGCCTCCATGCAGATGCCCCTGACGGCTCAGGTTCCAGTGTTAATGTAAATGAATAGCTGTGACTGCAAAGAGCGGCCTCAGGTTTCCATTATGACTTCACCTGAGGTGTGCATGGCAGCCGGGTGGACATAATTGTTCTGAACAGCCCAGTGTGGCGCTCTCAGTTGTGATCAGCTCATCCACACAGAGACTAAGTGTGTGTGTGTGTGTGTGTGTGTGTGTGTGTGTGTGTGTGTGTGTGTGTGTGTGTGTGTGTGTGTGTGTGTGTGTGTGTGTGTGTGTGTGTGTGTGTGTGTGAGAGAGAGAGAGAGAGGAAATGGTCTGGGTAGCCATTTGACTAGATGTTCAGGAGTCTTATGGCTTGGGGGTAGAAGCTGTTTAGAAGCGTCTTGGACCTAGACTTGTCCAGGTAGCAGAGAGAACAGTCTATGACTAGGGTGGGAACAAAGTATCAATTATTCCAAGTCCAGTAGTTCATAATAATCATAGTAATTATTTTTAATCAATCACTCAAGTTGAAATGACTTGCCAGTGAAGGAGGACTCAACTAGTTGATGAAATTTAATTGACAATATGAACAGAAGTCTCAGTCAAAGCAACGCCCATTGACAATGCAAAACCAGATAGGACTGGGTTTTAATCTAATTTGTTCTGATACATACCAGATGAGCAAGATTTCACTTCTGGAACACCTGAATAATTTTACTTACAGTATATTTCATTGCATTGCAAATACTGTAAGTGTACAATAATACATGTCTACTTTTTCACATGAACAAATAACCTTTTCGGTCAGAACCATGTTCCCCTTGCAATGACCGAGAATCAGTGGTGATAAGTATCAGTATTAAAGGCAAAGAGCCGTGCTCAGTGAGTTGTCTGACTGCTTTGGACGTGGGAGCAGACCTGGCAGTTAACCTTTCAATGGCCTAATTACTGTAAATCACTGCCAAGGCCATTACATAACCCTATATTAAATAGGACTTTTGCTGAGATGAGAGGGAACATTAGGCATGCTGTGTTACCTGGGGTGCAAGTGTTCCTTTCTTATAATGAGATATGTCACAACAGGCAAAGTATGAAGACTTGCTTTTTTACTGTAGGGAGTTTAGGGTATGTGGGGGTATGCACGTGTGTGTGTGTGTGTGTGTGTGTGCGTGTGTGCGTGCGTGCGTGTGTGTGTGCATGCGTGCGTGTGACACGAGCCTACCAGATGAGCTAAACTACTTCTATGATCGCTTCGAGGTAAATAACACTGAAACATGCATGAGAGCATCAGCTGTTCCGGAAGACTGTGTGATCACGTTCTCCGCAGCCGATGTGAGTAAGACCTTTCAACAGGTTAACATTCACAAGGCCACAGGGCCAGACGGATTACCAGAACATGTACTGCGAGCATACGCTGAGCATGCACTCAGAGGTGCATGCTCAGTCCCCTCCTGTACTCCCCTGTTCTCTCATAACTGTGCGGCCAGGCACGACTCGAACACCATCATTAAGTTTGCCGATGACACAACAGTGGTAGGCCTGATCACCGACAACGACGAGACAGCCTATAGGGAGGAGGTCAGAGACCTGGCCGCGTGGTGCCAGGACAACAACCTCTCCCTCAACGTGATCAAGACAAAGGACATGATTGTGGACTACGGGAAAAAGAGGACCGAGCATGCCCCTATTCTCATTGACGGGGCTGCAGTGTAGCAGGTTGAGAGCTTCAAGTTCCTTGGTGTCCATATCACCAACAAACTAACATGGTCCATGCACATCAAGGTAGTCGTAAAGAGTGCACGACAAAACCTATTCCCCCTCAGGAGACTGAAAATATTTGGCATGGGTCCTCAGATGCTCAAAAGGTTCTACAGCTGCACTATCGAGAGCATTCTGACTGATTGCATTACTGCCTGGTATGGCAACTGCTCGGCCTCTGACCGCAAGGCACTACAGAGGGTAGTGTGTATGGCCCAGTACATCACTGGGGCCAAGCTTCCTGCCATCCAGTACCTTTATACCAAGCAATGTCAGAGGAAGGCCCTGAAAATTGTCAAAGACTCCAGCCACCCCAGTCATAGACTGTTCTCTCTGCCTCCGCACGGCAAGTGGTACCAGAGTACCAAGTCTAGGTCCAAGAGGCTTCTAAACAGCTTCTACCCCCAAGCCATAAGACTCCTGAACATCTATCAAATGGCCACCCAGACTATTCGCATTGCCCCCCCCCCCCTCTTTTACACACTTCTGCTACTCTCTGTTGTTATCCTCTATGCATCTTCACTTTAATAACTCTACCTACATGTACATATTACCTCAACTAACCGTTGTCCCCGCACATTGACTCTGTACCGGTACCCCCTGTATATACAGTGCCTTGCGAAAGTATTCGGCCCCCTTGAACTTTGCGACCTTTTGCCACATTTCAGGCTTCAAACATAAAGATATAAAACTGTATTTTTTGTGAAGAATCAACAACAAGTGGGACACAATCATGAAGTGGAACGACATTTATTGGATATTTCAAACTTTTTTAACAAATCAAAAACTGAAAAATTGGGCGTGCAAAATTATTCAGCCCCCTTAAGTTAATACTTTGTAGCGCCACCTTTTGCTGCGATTACAGCTGTAAGTCGCTTGGGGTATGTCTCTATCAGTTTTGCACATCGAGAGACTGAAATGTTTTCCCATTCCTCCTTGCAAAACAGCTCAAGCTCAGTGAGGTTGGATGGAGAGCATTTGTGAACAGCAGTTTTCAGTTCTTTCCACAGATTCTCGATTGGATTCAGGTCTGGACTTTGACTTGGCCATTCTAACACCTGGATATGTTTATTTTTGAACCATTCCATTGTAGATTTTGCTTTATGTTTTGGATCATTGTCTTGTTGGAAGACAAATCTCCGTCCCAGTCTCAGGTCTTTTGCAGACTCCATCAGGTTTTCTTCCAGAATGGTTCTGTATTTTGCTCCATCCATCTTCCCATCAATTTTAACCATCTTCCCTGTCCCTGCTGAAGAAAAGCAGGCCCAAATCATGATGCTGCCACCACCATGTTTGACAGTGGGGATGGTGTGTTTAGGGTGATGAGCTGTGTTGCTTTTACGCCAAACATAACGTTTTGCATTGTTGCCAAAAAGTTCAATTTTGGTTTCATCTGACCAGAGCACCTTCTTCCACATGTTTGGTGTGTCTCCCAGGTGGCTTGTGGCAAACTTTAAACAACACTTTTTATGGATATCTTTAAGAAATGGCTTTCTTCTTGCCACTCTTCCATAAAGGCCAGATTTGTGCAATATACGACTGATTGTTGTCCTATGGACAGAGTCTCCCACCTCAGCTGTAGTTCTCTGCAGTTCATCCAGAGTGATCATGGGCCTCTTGGCTGCATCTCTGATCAGTCTTCTCCTTGTATGAGCTGAAAGTTTAGAGGGACGGCCAGGTCTTGGTAGATTTGCAGTGGTCTGATACTCCTTCCATTTCAATATTATCGCTTGCACAGTGCTCCTTGGGATGTTTAAAGCTTGGGAAATCTTTTTGTATCCAAATCCGGCATTAAACTTCTTCACAACAGTCTCTCGGACCTGCCTGGTGTGTTCCTTGTTCTTCATGATGCTCTCTGCGCTTTTAACGGACCTCTGAGACTATCACAGTGCAGGTGCATTTATACGGAGACTTGATTACACACAGGTGGATTGTATTTACCATCATTAGTCATTTAGGTCAACATTGGATCATTCAGAGATCCTCACTGAACTTCTGGAGAGAGTTTGCTGCACTGAAAGTAAAGGGGCTGAATAATTTTGCACGCCCAATTTTTCAGTTTTTGATTTGTTAAAAAAGTTTGAAATATCCAATAAATGTCGTTCCACTTCATGATTGTGTCCCACTTGTTGTTGATTCTTCACAAAAAAATACAGTTTTATATCTTTATGTTTGAAGCCTGAAATGTGGCAAAAGGTCGCAAAGTTCAAGGGGGACGAATACTTTCGCAAGGCACTGTAGTCTCGCTATTGTTATTTTACTGCTGCTCTTTAATTACTTGTTACTTTTATTTCTTATTCTTATTTTTTTTCAACTGCATTGTTGTTGGGCTCGTAAGTAAGCATTTCACTGTAAGGTCTACACCTGTTGTAATCGGCACATGTGATTAATACAATTTGCTTTGATTTGATTTGATATTAGTGCACGTGTGTGTTTGTACTTTGGAATCATAGGGTGGAGAGGATTTCAGATGAATCTATATGAGTCATTAACGCAACCGTTGACTAACAACCCATGCTAGGAGCGATGGCTCTGTTGTGTCATCTGTCACCTAGTATGTCACCAAATCTCTAAACATTCTACCATCTTCATCAGGGAAGGTGGTGACTTCAATAAAGAGTGAATTACAAAGAGCACGAAAAAGACAGAAATAGACATGGAAAAGAACTGAGAACTGAGGTTGAATGACACACAAGGAACACAGGGAACATTTGAAGTACAGTAAGGCTTGACATTAAATAATGACAGAGGACAAAGTCTATTAGGATCATTGCCTCTCAACAACAGAACAGTGTTATTGGTCTTCGGAGGTCTGCTGGGTATCTGATAGCAGACGCAATAGGTTTGTGACCGGGCATCCCCTCACATCTCAGTAACACAGGGTTCCTGGAGAAAACTAATTTGTCAAGCTGAATGTCAGAAGACGTCAATGTTTTGTCAAAACAAAATAGTCCTTTACCAAGAGGAATTCGATTTGTATAGAGCTCTAATGACAATGATTGTAGCTTGTTGAAGCATACCCCTGTTTATTTCATACTTCAGCTGAAGCCAATATTTGGGTAGAAGGTGTATAATACGCTCCAAATCAACTACTTCAACATGTTTGTCTCACGATAACAGTTCCCTACGCCAGCAAACACAGCAGTTCACTGAAACAGAAGCTGGAGTCCAGAAGTGTTTACTTCTAAAAAAAATTACATTAATACAGCAGGTTAATTCTCTCCGGTGAGCAAATATTGAGAAATAATCCTCAGCACATTGTTCAGGATTTTAAATATGCAAAAAGGCCCTCACTGAAATGTCAACAAATCCCAGATATAATGGCTTCTAGTGTTTAGAGAAATATACATTTTCTCTCCAAATGAATGGTTTTGCTGTGCAATTCCAGGAGAGCAATTTTGCATCAGCAGATGTCACAAAGTGCTATACAGAAACACAGCCTAAAACCCCAAACAGCAAGCAATGCAGGTGTAGAAGCACAGTGGCTGGAAAGGCAGGAACCTAGGAAGAAACCTAGAGTGTGCGAGACTCTCTCCATGTTCCTCAAATTGGCCCTTTTAAGAGTGCGCTGCCAATAGAGCTAAAGCACAATTATACTGTTTAGCAAACAAATTGATCTAACCTCACAGCTGAACTTAACAATGTGGCGACGTGGCAGCGGCCGGGGGCCATAATGAGACAAATTGAAAAAGGCTGAAAATGAGAACATTCATTATACTCTGCCAGTGGCAGTCCGGCACAACTTCTTTCTATAGTCATTAAGGGACAGTGTCTAAATCTCCTCAACCTCTCAGGAAGCTGGCCAACACCATGTTCTGGAATGGCTCTATACAACCATTTCTAAAAGCGACAGTCTGTTTGGTATTCATGCCTGTTCGTTCTTACATAAGCCCGAGCTCTTCCCGAAATGTGTTTTGCACCAGATTTCTGATTTTGACATTGTCTCCCAAATAATCAATTACAGCTATAATTTGACTGGCACACTGGCTGTGGTTCTGTTTCAGTGTTAAACACAGAGAGCTGGAGGCCTCTCTGTTTCTGGTCATGAATGATAATGATTAAATCATTCCTCAGCCTCAGTTAATGTCAACGGATGCAATTCCACGGCATCAATTCAAGACCCAGAGGGAGGCTGGCTTTCACAACTAAGGTTCCGTGTTTAAAGTTAGACTCTTTCTCATGACAATTACTCTTGGTTTATACAGAAATTAAACACCACTCCTTTTCTAAAGCATTTTTTCAGCTCATGGAGAAACAAGTAAATGTAATTGAGTATGTCCTTTTCTATATTTAGGACCTGAACACCTCTCTAACTCGGTGCTCTTGTTAGTTCACTGATACATCCATTGATATTTCACTTGACACTTGACATTCACATAACTCTTTAGTCCTCCAAGCTAACAGACCTGAGAATACAATGTTTTCCCCATCCTCCTTCAATGGCCGTGAGCTGGGCTGTCTCACTCCTGTATTTATGCAGCACAAAAGCCTGCCTCCATCATTTAATAGTCATCACAGGTCTCTGTCCGCCTTACAAACAATGGCTTTTAACAGGGATCTCACCAGCCACCATAAAATCTCAGATGATTGATTTATGACTCCAAGGGCTGTTTTCCTGCCTCTTTCTAAGTACCAATTTCAGCCTTTTTCAATCTCTGTTGGTCTAGCTGGCTCTGCCCCAAAATCCCCAAAGGATATTGTAGATGTTTTTCAATGCAATCCATAAGCCTCTTGGGTTTTTTTCAACATTTTGTGACATTTTGTGACTCCGACGATGAATCTATGTTTGAAACACATTTGGTTTTGCAAAAAGTCATCAACCAGTTCTGTTTTCATACCATTTTAACCAGTGATGCAGACATTGGAATTATGCTAAAACTGAACTTAAAAACAATGACTAACGGGTTGTTACATCAATCTCATTTCAACATAATCATCAAAACTACATATACATTGAAATTGCGTTGACAATGCCACTTAGAATAGTTGAAAATCTCATGTAGAATCTATGTGGAAATTCCAACACAATTCATGTCATGTGGTGTTGTAAATACGATGAACATTCAACATCAGATCCACATCACATTTTCATCCTATTGGGGAAATTTCTGCATTTTCTCATTGTGAAATCATTATCTGTTTTTCATCCTATATTCACTGAGTATACAAAACATCTTTCCATGACATAGACTGACCAGCTGTCACGTCCTGACCTTAGTTCCTTTTTTATGTCTCTATTTTAGTTCGATCAGGGCGTGAGTTGGGGTGGGCATTCTATGTTTTTGTTCTATGTGTTATAGTTCTATATGTTTGGCCTGGTATGGTTCCCAATCAGAGGCAGCTGTCATCGTTGTCTCTGATTGAGAACCATACTTAGGCAGCCTGTTTTCCCACTATGGGGTGTGGGTAGTTGTTTTCTGTTTTGTGTTTCTGCACCTGACAGGACTGTTTCGTTTTCGTTCATTCTCTTGTTATTTTGTTTTGTGTTCAGTTGAAATAAAAATAACATGAACACGTGCCACGCTGCGCTTTGGTCCACACCTTCTTCATACGACGACCGTTACACCAGGTGAATCAAAGTGAAAGCTATAATCCCTTATTTATGTCACTTGTTTAATCCACTTCTATCAATCATTTTTTAATGCCCTTTTTAAAGCCCTTTTTACATCAGCAGATGTCACAAAGTGCTATACAGAAACCCAGCCTAAAACCCCAAACAGGAAGCAATGCACGTGTAAAAGTACGGGGGCTAGGAAAAACTTGCTACAAAGGCAGGAACCGAGGTAGAAACCTAGAGAGGAACCAGGCTCTGAGGGGTGGCCAGTCCTCTTCTGGCTGTGCCGGTTGGAGATGATAAGAGTACATGGCCATTTTAATCAGTATAGATGAAGGGGAGGAAACGGGTTAAAGAAAGAGTTTTAGGCCTTGAGACAATTAAGACATGGATTGCGTATATGCCATTCAGAGGGAGAATGGGCAAGACAAAAGATTTAAGTGACTTTGAACGGGATATGGTAGTAGGTACCAGGCGCACCGGTTTGTGTCAAGAACTGCAACGCTGCTGGGTATTTCACACTCAACAGTTTACTATGTTCATCAAGAATGGCCCACCACCCAAAGGACATTCAGCCAACTCAACACATTGGTGGGAAGCATTGGAGTCAACATGGGCCAGCATCCCTGTGGAACGCTTTCGACACCTTGTAGAGTCCATGCCCCAACGAATTGTGGCTGTTCTGAGGGCAAAAGGGTGGGGTGCAACTCAATATTAGGAGGGTGTTCATAATGTTTGCTATACTCAGTGTACATAGCGCTACATTACATTTACAATTGATCTATTCAGCAAACTCTCCCATTCATACAGCTAGTGTGTTCATCTTAAGATAGCCAGGCGAGACAACCACATATCACAGTCGTATCCCAACCACGTATCACATACATAAAACAATACATAATACAATACAAAATGCAGAAAATGTCTGTGTGTCTCTTCACAGTCCCTGTTGTGCCGTAAGGTGTTCTTTTATCTGGTTTATATCTGGTTTTATTGCTAGTTTGAGTGACCTGGGGTGGCAGAGAGTTCCATGTAGTCATGGCTCTATTTAATACTGTGTGTTTATCAGCCTCTGTTCTGGACCTGGGGACTGTGGAGAGATCTACATCTCCATTGATAGATTCTGGAGTTTCTTCCATTTAGATTCCATGCATATGGTGTGCTTGGGTGTCGTGAGGAGGATGTTGATTTTCCTTAAACGAGGCCCTAGAACATACAGACTGTCTTCCTCTCAGAAAACCAAGTTGTCAGAGGCTCTGATCTCCTTTTGAGGCTAATTTGTAACGCTCATCGTTGGAATGAGGTGAGGACCAAAGCGCAGTGTGGTAAGTGTTCATCATTATATTTATTGAAACAGAGAACACTCAACAAAATAACAAAGGAGAACGAAACGAAACAGTTCTGTAAGGTGAACTACACATAACAGAAAACAATCACCCACACCACACAGGTGGGAAAAGGCTACCTAAGTATGATTCTCAATCCGAGACAACGAACGACACCTGCCTCTGATTGAGAACCATACCAGGCCAAACACAAACCCACAACATAGAAAAAAGAGCATAGACTACCCACCCAACTCACGCCCTGACCATACTAAAACAAAGACATAACAAAAGAACTAAGGTCAGAACATGACATTATTGCCAAAACAATTTGCCCGATGACCTCGGTCACTGGCAGATCTTGACCATGGAAGGCTACTGAGTACAGGCGGTTTTTGCTCTACACGGGTCCCATAGTATTGAAGGATGGCGTTTCAAAAAAAGGTCTATCACCACTTTATGTCCCTCAATGTAGCCATGTCAATTTTCCTAGATTCAGATGATGACAGGAGGAGGCATTACCTTGATCATGCCAAACAGTTGCTGATGCACTTTGTTGACATGAGCAAGTGTGTCTATGGTGATACATTTACAGTACATTGTACAATGTGCATGGTCTCACTCACTTAGCAGATGTTGCATTTCACAACTTCTCACTCAGTGACCTTAATTGGTTGAGACCCATTTTCAGTGGCTTAATTAAACGTGCCATCAAAAGCCCACATAATCTATTGGTATAAGTGATGAGGCGACTGTCTGAATAAAGAAAAGTGAAACATTCTGCCAAGAACATCCAACCATACATCAAGAATAACATATGAGATGGTTGCTTTCTCCTCCAGGACAAATGTGCATTTGGCAAAGAAATAAGAGACGACGGAAACCTGATTTGTGATGTCATTGACTCAAACTGACAACTTCTTCCATGTGCCTCCAAAGACTCCAACATTGCAAGTATCTCAAATATCCACAAATGCAAGATAAATGATTTACTCAGAGGACCTTATCAGCAAGGCTGTCTGCCCTGTCATAGGCAATACACCGTGATCTCTCTGTTGCACAGTTTTGCCAAGGAAGATCACATCTTTTGGAACAGTTTGGTTTACAATTAGGCCACATATTATATTAACACTCTATTTCTCAAGGTTGTAATCTCAGAGGATGTGGGCCAGAGCAGAGTGGATGGAAAATGAGAAGGAAGGTGTAATTCCAGAGCACTGGATCAAAGATCAAACTGTGTGGTGGCCCCCAAATCAATAGGACAAAGCAATAAAGGATTGGTCCACACCCTCTCTGAAATGGAAGTAATGTAAAACTGACATCCAATACATTATACTTGAAAATGCAATAAGTAAAAAGTACAAAAAGTAAAAAATGACTTAAGTTGTTCAAACCCTCCCCCCACCTTTCAGAATCAAAACAGCAATGTGAAGTCATCGAAATCCTTGAAGCCAGTGAAGTGTAATAACTGTTATGTTTAAACACGCATTGACAGTTTGTGTACATTCAATTTACTTGGTTTTAAGTCTGTATATTCACATGAGGAATGTAATCTCCCACCTCCAGCCACTCCTGCCAAATTATGTAAGTATGGTAGCCTGCAATGCTGATTACTAATCAACCCCTTGTCCCTAAACTCTAGCCACTGAACAACCACCGTGCCTTTTGATTGACTGGGAGGACCTTGTACCGTATTACTTTAACTGATCCCTTCAAATCGAGTGTGTGGCTAGTGGTAAGGTAGCCTCAACCCAGAAGGAATCATTCCATGTTTCACCATTAGTGAAGTGAACCAAATGTCTGGATTTCCAGGCTAGGGGGTAAGAGCTTGGCATTTTAACTTTGGCATGTTGCAAAATTTTGGTTTAAAGTTTGGTAATATGTTTAGGTAGATTTTTTCCACTTCAAAAAAACGTACACCTGCATGTTTATTTTCAGGCAAAGGTCTACCCAAGCCCCCATAAAAATATGCCCCGAAGCACCAGAAAAACTGCCACTGATGCCAAGAAGCAAAAGGCTAAAACGCAGCACAAGCCACCAAGTAGTAATGGTGACCCGTCACAACATAACCAACTCCTTATTCTTGATCATTGTATTTGAAAAGGTATTGTAATTGTAAAAACAATTGGCATTATGTTGTCCAATCTTTTACTGCAAAGAAGCATCTTGGTCTGCTTTACTGCAGAGAATCATCTTGGTCTGCTTTACTGCAGAGAATCATCTTGGTCACTCACATGGATTAACGCTGGAGAATGAGGGCTCGGTCGCCTTCTTAATTGAGGGATCCCCTCGCCAAATCGCTATAAAGGATCAGACCTTTTTCCTGTGACAGACGCAAGTATGAAACTCTCCATTTATCATTTTGGTTTAAAGTTTGGTTGAAATTAGATTGTGTTTATGTTGCCTTTTACGTTGCCTTACAAATGTGTGTAATTCTTTTGCTCCTACCAAAGCCCCCACTAAAATCTGTTCTGAAGCACAAAAAAAACAGTGCCATTAAAGTCTTGTTTACACTGTAGGCCTGAATGCTCAAATCAGTTTTGTTTTTCAAATCCGTTCTTGAATACTGACTGTCCAAACTGAAAGTTACAAGTGACCACATAGGATTTGTGTGTTCAGACAGCAGTTATTTGCTGACATGGCTAAGCTAGTTGTCATAGTAACGATGGGTGTGTGCACAGTGGTGTAGGCTGATTGGTGGTACTCTTGCTTCCTATCACTTAGAAGTTACAGAATGTAGCAAGCTAAGGTGACAATAATGCTTTCCATGGGCGTTTCATACTGTAAGAAGACTTTTAAAGCCTCAAAGGATAAGATGTGACCGTTTGACATGTGCTTGTCAAACTGTCAACAGACTAGACTAGCTACAAGCAACAATATATGAAGGTGGTTTGAAATGTGGCTTGATATAGCCAGTTCCATGTGCTTTTCGGCTGTTCAGACTGCAGGAAAACTAACGGATTCGAATAAGATATGCAAAAAAAAAATGGATTTGAGTCACTTCAAACTGTCAATGTGAACAAGCTTAAGAAGCAAAAGGCTACAACGCCCTGCAAGCCACCAAGTGTCCGTGGTGAGGGGAAATGGCAAACTAAAACACCACTCAAGCCACCAAGTGTGGGGATGGGGAAATGGCAAACTAAAACACAAGCCACCAAGCTATTATAGTGAGGACCCTTCACAACGTAAGTCAACACCTTATTCTCATTCTTGATTGATGTATTTAGGAAATGTATTGTAATTGTACCAAGAATTTCCATATTGTACAATATTTTACTGCAGAGAATCTTGAGCCTTCATGCTCCAGGTTTAGGTAATGTGGGAGACCGAGGTCTCCTTCTGCCTCTTCAGATGAGAGATGCCCCTCACCACCAACACTGCAAAGGCTCACACCCTTTTCCTATCCTGGAAGCAAGTATGACTCATTTATTTTTAAGCAATTGTTTTATGATATTTAAATGAGGCTGTTATATTTGGAAGTGAACAAATGTACAACTACCTTGTTTCAGAATTTCAAAAAGAGTCCTACATCTCCTTTGTGTGATCTGTGACCTTTTCAAAGGACAGCTCCCAAGTCTGGTTGAGAAATTCAACTTCAACCTGAACGAGACGGAGGAAGATGTACTAAAGATGGAAGAGAAGCTAACGGACAAAGATTTTCAAAAATGCATGGTGAGAAATGAAATCTTTAATTGGCATGATTTGAATGATATTATATTGTCATGTAGTAGTGGATGGAAAAATCCTACCCTTTTGTAGTACAATAGTGTCCTTTTGTAAAATTGCAGATACCTTAGGTCTCAAAGCTGAGGGGTAAAGACATCCCAGACGTGGTGAAGAGAGCAATGCATTAGTAAACTATTACGATATTTGTATCACTTTTAAAATAAGTTGTGGTGTGTACATATGTAAAGTACATATTTTGTGTTCTATACAGAACCCTGACAAATGGCCTTGTGTTCTATACAGAACCCTGACAAATGGCCTCATGTCAACGATGACTATGAAAGGTAACAAATGGAAGAGGGCCTTTGAGGACTCCAATCTTTGCAGTGTCATTATAGGTACAGTGGAGTACAAATCATGACCTTTTACATGACATTTGAATACTTTCTCAAGCTAATATTTGTTTTCCCCCTTTACAGCAAGTATGAGTCTTGGCGAATCAAAGGCTACAGAGGCAGATATATTACAGGCGATGTCAACCTGCCTGAAATATGCACCTGACTGCAAGGGGGCCAGTGGGAGAGCCAATGAGAGTTCTTAAGAAGTTAAAGCATCAAAGCCTGTTCTGACAGTGCATTCTTTTGGTTTATTGTATATCTGATTTTGGTTTCCAGAAGCCTGTGTGTGCCAGAAATTCAATTTTTTGGCTTATATATATATTTTTTTTAAATGGCTTTTACATTTATTTTGTGGTGCAATAATTTTTCATTTCAACCATTCTTGACTTTTTTTTTGCATTTGTTTTTACATGGACAAAGGTTTACACAATGCTGTGTTGTGTTACACAGAATTACAATAACCTACAGTAATATAGACCCTAAATCTGGAAGATACATTTTGCACCGAGAGTAGAATTGTATTATACATATCAGGGTGCTTTTCAAGAGGGTGCAACATCAGAAAGGTCCTAGTCCTAGTTTGTTTTTCCTATTCTTAGCTCTTATCCTTATTTAATGTAAAGAACCCTACATCACAAAATGGCAACTGCTTCTAAACAGCTCATCGACACACTTCATGGATTAGTGATAAGGTCAAAATCAGTGTTTAGGTCAAATGAGGTCACAATGTGTTCTCAACGTTGCTCCAATATTTAAATGTAGTTGATTTATTAGTCAAGTGTAGTTTTCAAACTCTAAGGTACCTACATTTAAAAAACAACAACTGTTGGCTGTCTTTTTGAGTGTGTGAATAAAGGTTGAAATGTCATTGATCAATGTCTCAACCAAATATTACCCAAATGTCCACATTTGAAATGACTGCTCATTCAGAAAAAAGACACCATAAATGTTTCAAAACATCTTCACCATCAAAGTAAACAACTTTAAAGTGGCACTCCAGTCTCCTGTTCACCTCATTTAAGACCTGATTTACTTAACAAAAGTAACATCGCAATAGGTGGTCCAGGTATGTCATGACAGCATGAAGGGAAGGCTGATGACATCACGGATTCCCATCAAACCAGATCCATGAATGCCCTGCCCGCCTCCTTTTTAATTAAAACAACTTTAGTGTGTGTACTTTACTGTATTTATACTTGGGATAAAACTTTTCAACAGTAATAGTTAAAAAATCACTGGATGACATCTTTAAAGAATATAGCTGTTAGATACGTATATATGCCAGTAGAATGTAAATGTGGCTATAGAATATGGCTACAGTGGACGCTGTGAAGGATGCAGCTATCAGTGGGACAGACCATACAGAGAAAGACATAAGAACGAGACAGACAAACTAAATAGTCTCACAAATAGACATCAGTGTTATCATTATACAACCATTTGGGCACAATCAAGGACATGTTCAGAGAATGTTCCAGTTAAAATCAGTCAGAGAATGATACCCTGTCTACCCACTTAGTTGGCAAACCAGTGATAAATATGACTGCTAGTAGAAAATATATTAGATTAAACTATTAGTATTCATCCCCTTAGTGCCTGACAGTTACCTTATCACCCATATTTAAATATTTGCCACTTTGCCTATCAAGACTACTGGATACAGTGTGTTTGTGTGAGTGTGTGTGAGAGAGAGAGATGAATGAACAATGTGGGAGCCAGTTCTGCCCATACACCATCGCTCTCAACAGTTTCAGCAAACACTGATAGAGGAAGTTCATTTTTCCCAATGAGGCTGCTCATTATTAATGTCCTGTTGTCTAGGAGACTGTCTGCCTCTGCCGTTGCCTGAGTGGCACCTTACCTCCTCCTGGTCATGAGCTGTCATTGTGTTGCATTATGGATTCTTGGTAAAGGATCCTACTTTCGCAATTGCATAAATTAATTAATAAGTGAAAACTGCCCCATGCATGTTCCTAAAAGATAATAACATTCATGAAATAAACAACCTTTTCATGGCTCTGTGTCTGTGAAACTGATTGCATTGTTGCATATGTAATTCACATATTTACAATGTTGAACTGTACTGGTACTAGCATATTGGATTTCAATTTGTTGTCCCCTGTGACTAGTTCGTTGATACTGTTCTTACTTTGCCCTTTCAATATCTATGGGCTCTCTTGGTAATTCAGTTGGCTAATTAAGATTCTGGTGTTGGGTTGATATTAACATGACTATGTGTTTCTGAAATGAATATTTGTCCTCTCAAAAAAAGACTAGTATAATGTACGTTGAGGAGCCTAATCTTTGTTATTCAACCAAGGTTTATAATTTAAAATAGTATTTGTAGATGTCATTATAGTAAACCTTAGGCACAGGAACAATATTTGGAAGACTATTCAGGCTTCTGATTGAACTTGTGGGCATTCACAGAAGTAATGTCACGCTTCATTAGTATTAGTCCAAATCTAATGAGATCAAATAGCGCAATAGTGTATAACTCCCAACACTAGGGTCTTGCCTAACCGGTGCTTCATTCCTATTGGACAGTGGCTGGTGGACACTAAGTGCTGAAGAATCTTTTGTTCAAACACAAGAAGCGCGCTGGAAGTCAGTCCCGGCATTGCGAAGTGGATATGGATGTGGACGCCTCGTGCGCTCTGATCTTTGGCGCGAAGAGGCTGCACTCCGCGGCGCGCAAGGTGGCCAAATGAATCACCGCCCTCCCGGCTCCTCCAGCGTGCAATGGCTTAACAGGAGAGACATGAGTGTCCGAACGGAGGACAACATCAGCTTGTGCCAAAGGGCCCTTCAGATCGTCACGGAGCTCTGTCTAGCGGGGCATGTAGATGGGGAGAAATGCTCGGCTATATTTCCCTTGGAGAGCAACATACCAGGTAAAGGGAGCGCAGGTAAATAGGTCAAAAGCAACTTTTTCTTCCTGTCCCTCTCCTTAAAGCTTGCATCCTTCTATTGTGTCATGGTTTGGTTTCTCTGGCGTCAACCTGCTGCACAAGGTAGTGTGAGAATGATGAGTTGAACAGTAAAATGCGTGTTAAGTTAAACTTCAGCTGACTCAACTTTCCCCTTGAAGCACTGCAATATAATCATGTAAGATGCGCGATTTAAGTATAGGACTAGCGTAACGTGTAGGGGGAAACATGTTAACAATGTTAAATAATCATGGAGAGGTTGTGCTGTGTCCTCATGTCGCTTTGAGCTACGCTCAACAGGTGAAACATCTGTGTCTGCAAAGGGAAAAGACTACACCTGTTGCAGCATCAATGTATGCTCGTTTTCCCATGTCATTGTGCTTGGTTCTGGCGTGTGCAATCTGATGGTGTGATAGTCTGATTGTGTGAGACCGATAGCTTGTTGAAAGAGGAGATGTGTTCTCAGTGATCTTGCATTCATTGACTCCACCATGCGCCAACTGACCGGCATGTCTGAAATTAGTCATACTGTTGGCTACCAGTTCGTGTTCTAAACATAGATCCCCTTCTGTCAAATAAACCCATTTATTTACTTGATAATGTCTCTCTCATTGATTTGGTGAAAGTTATAGTGTAGCCTACTCATCAGTGCCTTTTTAATTTTATGGTAATGCTTGGATAAATGTTGAAACAGTTCTACATTCTACATATGTAATTTTTTGTAGAGTTTCTTAACAGCATGTCATTATTCCCTCTGGGTTGATGTGAGTTGCATAAGACTGTAGCAGCATTGCTACTGGTGCAATAACGTCTCTGATTTTGCGTAACAGCCTAACAGATGGAAATTGAATTGGTCGGTCAGCCTGCTAGATTGCATTTATTGCAGTAGTTTTTTGCTCTTCTCAACTAAATGGAGTTAAATTCGTGATAATTACAACACAGTTACACAATGTATTATATTACTTGATGAACTGATAACTGCCTAGGCCTACCTGCTTGTGTAATTTCCATAACTACATTTACGTTTGCAAACCAACTTAAATGAAATGTACATCTCAGCAGTCTAGCATACCTGTTAAAGTTATTAGTCTGAAAAATAAATAGACGATTTTAGCATTCACGTAGGATATGCGCTTTGAGATGGTGCACCACAAAGCATACGTGTCCTTGTGAGAGTGAATGAGCAACAGGAGAGGGAATGACACGGAGACAGAACACAGCAAAGAACATGACATCATGCAGTGATATCAGTGAGAAAGGACATATCTCCTGCACATTGCAATCCACACACAGGCGTATACTGTCCAACTTTATTTATAAGAAACCATACAAGTGTGTAACATGCACACAATGGAATGCATAATGCATTTTGTAACAGCCTGTGGTAAATATTGGTTTGTATATAGTTGTAGAGGAAGGGTATTGTGGTTTCCGAAAGTTGAATGGTCAACTTGATCAAATATGGCCATGAAGAGTGATTTATCTGTCCTGTCCATGTGAATGTCTTGGAATGAAGCTGTATGACTTTCTAACTTCCTCTGATCTTTACCAAACGAGGGCATTTGCATCCTCCTCTTTTACAGCTTGCTTTCTCTCTTCTCTTTTTTTCTCTTGCATGTTTGTCTATCATCCTCCGACCATCGCTTGCCCGTCCTCTCTCTCCCTCTCTCCCTCTGTCATTCTATCTGTCACTGTTGATCCCTGTGGTCGCTCGTAGACATCTCTATCAGTCTCCTTGCTGTGGTCGTGGGTTTCTGTGGACTCGCCCTGTTGGTAGTCTCTCTCTTTGTCTTTTGGAAGCTGTGCTGGCCCATCTGGAGGAGCAAGGCCCTCTCGTCCCACGTCGACAATGTCCCCCGGGTCGGGCTCCCCGAGGCCCCTCCGCCGCCCCCCCAGCCCGTCACACCCCTCCAAAAGGTGGCACCAATGGAAGAGGAGAAGAAGCCTGTGCCAGTGGTGAAGGTGAACGGGCGTTGCAGCTCCGTGAAGCTGCTAGAGGCGGCCATGAAGATCAGCCAGACATCCCCAGACATCCCTGCTGAGGTGCAGACAGCTCTCAGGGAGAGGCTGGGCCAACAGGCCAAGATTCAGAGGCAGACCACCGACCCCACCTCGTCCTCCAGGTAACATTATTGGACCTCTCCCAGAGTAGTGTCCCAGTCACTTTCCTGTCACTAGGTCTCAACATTCTGTTGTTATACATTTTTGGTGGCACTGGTTCCAAGGATTTCTGTGTTATGGTATGTCATATGCATGCACAGAGCTGTGCACACATATAGCAAAGGCAGCGGAGGCTGCTCAGGGGAGGATGGCTCATACTAATCGCTCCAGCCATTACCACAGGCCCGTCCTCCCCAATTAAGGTGCCACCAACCTCCTGTGAGTGAAGGTTATGAACATGATGCTTTCAAACAAGTGACATCAAGTGACAAATGATAACACTTGAACCTTACACATCAAGTATAGCCATGACAAATATCAATAAGACAGTTCAGGAGAATTTGTGACGAATGACCTTAAACTGGATGCTCAGTAGATGACCTGAAGGAACATCTCCCATGGTGCTTGTCAACAGGGCGACAGCACGCCCCCTTGCTCCTCACACACACAGAAACCCTGTAATCACCCCAGGTCACATCTTGTTTTGGGCGGGCGTGAGTCACGCTGCCATGGCAACAGCGGTAAGCACCCCGGTATTGAAACAATCAGCTGCTCTTCTCTTTGTTTTCGGGGACTGTGTTTAAACGAGCGCGTCTGTAATTAGCGCCGCCGCAGGTTGAGAACTGACGTGCTGCAAGGCGCTCGTCCGACTGAGACCCACTGAGCAGCTGCACTCCATCTTCTGCAGGAAGCCATTATTGACACTTGCTTTAGTTTGTCATTAGGAACGTTGATGCAATTTATAGAGCCTGGCGCTTTTCATGAATTACACACTGACGAAGGGGCAGAAAGGGATAATTAAATAGTGTCTCATCACTTTTTGAGTTGAATCTCCCTCAGATGCTCTTGCAAGCTTTTCATCTAGGGGAAAAAAAGAACATAAGGAAAGATTCAAAGAAGGAGAGGACTTGTTGTATATGATTGAAAAGTATGATCAATAAAGTTAATGGCAGGTCTATCATCATGTTACTGTTTATCTCTTGAAAGTATGTTTCCCAGTGCTCTCAGAGTAAGACACTTAAAAACCTTTTACTGCAGTGGGCTAAATCAGGGACACAGAGAGTGTTTTTTGGTAGTCTTATACAAATATAACTTGAAACAAAAGTATAGACCTCACACACATGGTTATGGACTTTAAAAAAAGAAGACACCTGTACCATGTCAGATATAGAGTTGAAATGCATTCAGTTTTGAGTTTGAATCCTAATATTACACTTGATATGCATCATATAAGACTGAAATATAACACAACTGTTTGACATAGAAACACCAGATTTTCAGCTGTTGAATTTTTTTAACATTAATTATTAATTAGGAAATTATGAAAAATATGAATAATATTCCACCCATAAGGCCACTAGGTCATTTGACTGCAGGAAAGGACTACAAATATCTAAATATACATGTACCAGTCCGGCTGAATCTGAAGCATGAATCTATAATTTTCAATACAAACCATCACAATCACGACACAAGTAAGGACTGGATCTATAGTACATCCAAGTAATTAGGAATCATTTGATGATGATACCCTGCATGAATGCATCAATTTTAGGAGACGTGGATAACGTATTCATGCGAGACGAGGTGGGAGGAGACGCTTGGTGTCACTCTGGCCTTCAGGGCAAAACTATGAGGCTTTGCAACCATGTGACTTGCAGAGCGGGTGATTACCATGGAGAAGAGCAACAGATACATTCTTTTAACATCGATCCTCTCCGACAGCTACATCAGTATTCACTGCTCAAGCATTGTGCAGACACATTCTAAACAGGCAATGTCCAAGGGCAAGGGCAAAGTCAGAGAGAGAGAGAGTCTTGTTCAGAATGTACTGGTCTACTCAAATTGTGAATTTCAGACATTCCTCCACCAATCTCTGATAAAATGCTACAGAGCAGTATATATCAGTACATCACCTCATCATATGTTACATCCATAAACAGCACCAGGTGGTATGAGACTGGGGATTTGTCATGCTGTTTTATTACTGTATGATTTACCTCCCTGTGAGAGATTAAGATTTTGACATTTTCATTGGTAACTTTTTTTACGGGCGGAAACAGATCTCTGACACCTGCAAGAAGTACCATATTTTGGAGCCTCCTGGGTGGCACAGCGGTCTAAGGCACTGCATCTCAGTGCTAGAGGTGTTAAATTAAAAATAAAAATAAACATTTAGCAGATGCTCTTATCCAGAGTAACTTAAAGTAGTGAATGTATACATTCTTGTACTTTTCCTCATACTAGTCACCCATGGGAATCAAACCCACAACCCTGGCATTGCAAGTGCCATGCTCTACCAACTGAGCACAGGTTCAATGTGAGTATTGAGATTGAGAGCCCATCCCTGATCCTATAAGATTGAGAAAGTGGAGGACAGAAAAATTGTTATCTTATGGAAGAAAATAATGAATGTGGCGGATTAATGTGATCTTCTTATTGGCGTCAGTGGGGGGGTAGGAGTTATCAGTTGCTAGGTGACAACCGGGAGAAGTACAGAACAGTGGTTTGCTCAAAGTATGTAAGTCATTATCAGTAGATGGACCTGGGCTCAAGGTATCCCAGGTAATGTTATTTTCCAAAAGAAGTCCTGTGAAAAACAACTCACTCAGTCACGTAGCTTCTGAGCTTCGTAAGAGTTCAATCATAAAGTAACTACATCACTACTGCTGGGGCGGCAGGGTAGCCTAGTGGTTAGAGCGTTCACATCCCTGAGCTGACAAGGTACAAATCTGTCGCTCTACCCCTGAACAGGCAGTTAACCCACTGTTCCTAGGCCGTCATTGAAAATAAGAATTTGTTCTTAACTGACTTGCCTAGTTGAATAAAGGTCAAATAAAAACTTTAAAGCCAGTAACATCTTTCTCGTTAATGCTGAGAGAATGGATTAACAACATTAAAGTGCAAAAAATAATCTCAACAAACATTTTCCTACCAACAGTAAAACTAGAACTACAAGAAGAAGCAAGGAATTGTAAAAACACCAATGAAGTAAACTAGTTTCATCAACAAGAAAAAATAATGGCTGCCACCCCTGTCAAACAGATAGAAATGTTGTCAATCTTTAGTACATTTCACCTATAGCTGCCGTTTCCATTACACGTCTCAATGTGTTGTTATTGTTGCGACATTGCTTTTGTCTAATAACCCTGGGTCAATGGAAACCTGCGTATTGAAAGGTACCAGGAACCGTAGATGACTGATCTCCTTTTTCAACAGGCACAATTCATTCCGCCGCCATCTGCCTCGCCAGATGAACGTGACGAGTGTGGACTTCAGCATGGACACGCTCCCCATCCGCCAGTCGTCCACCGTAAGCATCGGCCGCATCAAGCCCGAGCTCTACAAGCAGAAGTCTGTGGACTCCGAGGACGGGACCCAGGAGCCGGTGGAGACGTGCGGTAAGCTGAGCTTCTCCCTGCTCTACGACTACGAGGAACAGGCGCTGGTGGTCACGATCCTCAAGGCCCTGGAACTGCCGGCCAAGGACTTCACTGGCACCTCCGACCCTTACGTCAAGATCTATCTGCTGCCAGAGAGGCAGAAGAAGTTCCAGACGCGTGTCCACCGCAAGACGCTCAACCCCACGTTCGACGAGGCCTTCTGCTTCCCCGTGGAGTACGACCAGCTGTGCAACCGCAAACTGCACTTCAGTGTCTACGACTTTGACCGCTTCACCAGCCACGACATGATCGGCGAGGTGGTGGTGGACAACCTCTTTGAGCTCTCCGACCTCTCGAGGGAGGCAGTGGTGTGGAAGGACATTCACGCTGCGACCACGGTGAGTGGGCTGGGCCTCAGCTAGTTGAGATAGGTGTAGTACATGGAGTATATCAGTATGTGTGGAGATCATTGGATCAGTGATCTCAACAACTGATGGCTCTGTAGGTCGTAACTGTAAGTCGCTCTGGATAAGAGCGTCCGCTAAATGACTCAAAATGTCAATGTCAATGATGGTGGAGTAGATGTCAGGGTGGAGCTGTGGTCAGTCTGCCGTAGTTAACATTTGCATAGTTTCTGATGGGGTCGTGCACTGCACATAATCTGATTTATTTAAGGAAACACTTGACATTTTCAAGTCTCTGTGAATTATTTGATTGGATAAGGTTTTAAGTCCTGGAATCATCCGCACTGTATTACATGACTGGTAAATTGCATGTGTTGTATAACCTCATTTCCAGGAGCAGTGAATTTAGAATCCAAGCACCCACACAACACCTCCGAAAACTGAAGTACACACTGTAGACTTAAATATAGCCACGGGCACAATTCTCCTTTGTTCCTCACCTTTATCCCTTCACTGACATACTTGGGAATGATAGTGCAGTTTTATCTGGGCCCACACAATTCTTACGCCTCGGTAGCTTTATCACAGTTTGTTTACTCAACAGCTTCTGTTTATGAATATTATTGTGTGTTTTGGTGGTATTTATTGTGTCTAATGGTCATGGAGATGGATTAATGGTTAATTAATCAGTTGATCTCTGAACGGTATACTGTGGAAAACAGAACAAGAGTGAATCAACTTGAAAGAAAGTGCACTGTGGATTTCAGATTAATCATCAAGAGCACAATTGAGCCCTAACCTCTACAGGTACTATTTGACTCTGGCCAACAAAGTTACACCAGTTTCTTTCACATTATATAGGCAGGTTTAGGTGAGTTTAAAGAAGTCTGGGTTTTAAGCCATTGGAGGGGGACTGGCTGGACATTGATGCAGTTATCCCATGTCAACAGCCATGGTGTTTACCTCAATGTGTAGTCTGTCTCCAGGAAGTTTGTAAGTGTTACATAATGTTTACTGTGTGCTGCGAGGAAATTACACTTTCAAAATCTTGAGCATCCATACAGACATCAAGTTTACTCGTACTTTGACTGTGGTTGATAGTGTTGATTATGAAAGCTACAATTGAGCTGGGCTATTGAATATAATGTGAGACTTCTTTCAAGATTGCCTACAACAGAAGAAAAATGTAACAATTATTGTAAATATTCAAAGATCTATTTTGTCTCCCTACGTTGTTGTTAATTGTTAGACATATATTTTGTCTGGTGTTTGGTTGTTATTTATGTCTCTCTTGGGATCATTTTATCTCACCTTCCTGTGTTGATTTAGTTTATGTCTCTGGGCAATTACATTGCCTGAACTGCCGTCCAACAGAGGGGAAGGAGGATAAGGATGTTTGAATGGATAATGACTCATAGCAAATGCAGTTTGCCATACATTTTATTTTGACAGTGTTTCATTCCACCTTTTTTAAATTTACATTAACGAGAGTCCTTTTAAAAGTGTCTTCCTTTATGCAATGTATTTGGAGATGACCATTTACGGTGACTTTACTCGTCACTGTCTGACAACAATAAATTGATCATGTCGTGCTCTGGTGTACCAAAGTAGTGTGTACTTTGTGTTACCTACTTCCTTGAATTCTCTAAAAAAAATTGTATGCAACTACATATGAACAGAAAAAACACAGGAAAATCAGTGGTTAGCCTAATTCGAAAAACCCTCTGTGTATTTACACTTCAAGCAATTTTAAATTTAATGTGGAAGCAAAATTGCACAAAGTAATTTGTCACAACAAATGACATTAATATGCCTCACATTCAGCTGAAGATTATTATGTATTGTATTTCAAAACCTATTTCCCTGGGCTAGATTGATGTCTTTTTATGCATGTGACCCTTTGTGTCAATTGCATGGGTAGAAACCAGGCAGGGTAATGGGAGGGGCGTCAATGCCTAAAACAACCTATGACCTGCCTATGAGGGTCACGGTTTGAGACGTTGAGTTTTTCCCGCCTTGCAGCTGTTTGTGTGGGTGTCTGTGCTGAGATTGAAAGTACGGGACACAAAGTTAGTCAGAGCTCACAATGGTTAGGTGGGTGGGGGTGGTGCTTTGGAACACACCATGGATGGAGGTCTGGGGGGTTATTGACACTGTTTTGATATGCAGAACTTCTAGGGCTGGGAAGGCATCCTCTGTTTCACGTTATATTTTTATTGTGAAACTCCTGCATGTCAATACATTGATGACACTGGAAGACTGCACCAACATATCTCAAGTAAAGATTCTGTCCATGGAGAACAACTCTTATGCCACCCTTATTCTAAGTCTATTTTTATATGGTGACATTCTGTGAGAACACACAGATCGATTTCTAACTACAATCTTAGAAAAAAGGTGCTATCTACCTAAAATATTTATTTGGCTGTCCCCATAGGAGAACACTTTGAAGAACCATTTTTGTACCAGGTAGAACCCTATTGGGTTATATGTAGAACCCTTTCCCCGGAGAGTTTTACATTGGACCCCACAGAGTTTTACCGAGAACCAAAAAGGGTTCGACCAGGAACCAATAAGGGCTCTCCTATGGGGCCAGCCAAAGAACCCTTTTGGAACCCTTTTTTTCTAAGAGTGTATGTAAACACACTAAACAAACATCCGTGCTCTAGTGAGATGCCTCCCAGTCAGTCCTCTGTGTTCTCTGGTTGGCCAATCAAATCTTATCTCTGGAGTGCTTTTTATTAACTCTGATTAGGTATCAATACAAGCACACCACGTCAGTACATGTTCTTCTTCATGTTCTTCTCTTTCAAGTCAGTCCATCTGATGCTGTTTGCTCAGACTACAGTAGTGCTCCAGTCTAAACTGATCCATAAACACATTGTTTTTTGAGGTGATTCCTCATGACACTAGAGCCAAAAAAAAGACCATGACTTTGGGGATTTTCACGAAATGTAATCCATAGAATTGGTCCTTTGTAGTATCCTAAAGCATAAATGAGAAATAAGTAATTGAAGTTTGAACATTTGTGACATTTTTGCCTTACCCAGGCCTCCTTTAAGACTCCATAGTGTTTCATCTGTAGGTGCTACAAAGCTCAAATTGGTGTCACATGAAGCTTTACAACTTTCTCTGTAATATGAGTAGTATTTTGTATATAGTGTATATTAACAATAATAATAATTTACATACATTTATGAATATTGAAAAATACAAACATGAATATTGCAAATATAAAACTATTGATTTGGCAAATGTTTCTATATATATATATATATATATGCGCTCTACGGATATACCAAAGTTCCAGAGTGGGATCTTTGTTAGTTTTAAAGTTATTGTCCATTTTATACAGAGACATTGTCATAGAGGCAATGTAACCAGGGTTCTAAATAAATAAATACAAATGTTGGTCCTTGCATCTTAAAAAGTTAGGAGCATCACATTAAAATTTAGAGTACCAGAAAATATGATTTTAAAAGCCTTCACAGCCTTTAGTGAGCCTATTTGAATTCTAACTACTTTTGAATCACATATTGTACCCTACAAACTAATATGTAACTATGGAAATACATTTCTTTATGATAAAGGATAAAATGTTGATACAAATATTATAATATAAATATTAGGTTTCTACATTGTGTAAAAAGCACGTTTTCCTATGGAGATGCTCTTTAATGTCAGTGACTTTCAGTGCTGACTTTTAAAAAAAAAAAATGTATTTCACCTTTATTTAACCAGGTAGGCTAGTTGAGAACAAGTTCTCATTTGCAACTGCGACCTGGCCAAGATAAAGCATAGCAGTGTGAACAGACAACACAGAGTTACACATGGAGTAAACAATTAACAAGTCAATAACAGTAGAAAAAAAGGGGGGAGTCTATATACAATGTGTGCAAAAGGCAGGAGGTAGGCGAATAATTACAATTTTGCAGATTAACACTGGAGTGATAAATGATCAGATGGTCATGTACAGGTAGAGATATTGGTGTGCAAAAGAGCAGAAAAGTAAATAAATAAAACAGTATGGGGATGAGGTAGGTGAAAATGGGTGGGCTATTTACCAATAGACTATGTACAGCTGCAGCGATCGGTTAGCTGCTCAGATAGCTGATGTTTGAAGTTGGTGAGGGAGATAAAAGTCTCCAACTTCAGCTATTTTTGCAATTCGTTCCAGTCACAGGCAGCAGAGTACTGGAACGAAAGGCGGCCGAATGAGGTATTGGCTTTAGGGATGATCAATGAGATACACTTGCTGGAGCGCGTGCTACGGATGGGTGTTGCCATCGTGACCAGTGAACTGAGATAAGGCGGAGCTTTACCTAGCATGGACTTGTAGATGACCTGGAGCCAGTGGGTCTGGCGACGAATATGTAGCGAGGGCCAGCCGACTAGAGCATACAAATGGACTCTTGATTTGATTTTCGATTGGAGATGTTTGATATGAGTCTGGAAGGAGAGTTTGCAGTCTAGCCAGACACCTAGGTACTTATAGATGTCCACATATTCAAGGTCGGAACCATCCAGGGTGGTGATGCTAGTCGGGCATGCGGGTGCAGGCAGCGATCGGTTGAAAAGCATGCATTTGGTTTTACTAGCGTTTAAGAGCAGTTGGAGGCCACGGAAGGAGTGTTGTATGGCATTGAAGCTCGTTTGGAGGTTAGATAGCACAGTGTCCAATGACGGGCCGAAAGTATATAGAATGGTGTCGTCTGCGTAGAGGTGGATCAGGGAATCGCCCGCAGCAAGAGCAACATCATTGATATATACAGAGAAAAGAGTCGGCCCGAGAATTGAACCCTGTGGCACCCCCATAGAGACTGCCAGAGGACCGGACAGCATGCCCTCCGATTTGACACACTGAACTCTGTCTGCAAAGTAATTGGTGAACCAGGCAAGGCAGTCATCCGAAAAACCGAGGCTACTGAGTCTGCCGATAAGAATATGGTGATTGACAGAGTCGAAGGCCTTGGCAAGGTCGATGAAGACGGCTGCACAGTACTGTCTTTTATCGATGGCGGTTATGATATCGTTTAGTACCTTGAGTGTGGCTGAGGTGCACCCGTGACCGGCTCGGAAACCAGATTGCACAGCGGAGAAGGTACGGTGGGATTCGAGATGGTCAGTGACCTGTTTGTTGACTTGGCTTTCGAAGACCTTAGATAGGCAGGGCAGGATGGATATAGGTCTGTAACAGTTTGGGTCCAGGGTGTCTCCCCCTTTGAAGAGGGGGTTGACTGCGGCAGCTTTCCAATACTTGGGGATCTCGGACGATATGAAAGAGAGGTTGAACAGGCTGGTAATAGGGGTTGCGACAATGGCGGCGGATAGTTTCAGAAATAGAGGGTCCAGATTGTCAAGCCCAGCTGATTTGTACGGGTCCAGGTTTTGGAGCTCTTTCAGAACATCTGCTATCTGGATTTGGGTAAAAGAGAACCTGGAGAGGCTTGGGTGAGGAGCTGCGGGGGGGGCGGAGCTGTTGGCCGAGGTTGGAGAAGCCAGGCGGAAGGCATATCTGCATATCTGTCATTTATTGCTATGATCATTGATCTCCTAAAGAAGCTAAAGAAGCTAACCCGTTTCCATTCTTTCTGTGTCCCCAAATGTTTGGATATACTGGTAAAGTTACCAGGCTGTTAGCTAGCTAGCTAATGAGGTAACATTACTGAACACGGTGTTAACGGCCTGTGAGTAGTTTAAGAACGGCCCACAACATGGGGGGCGTTCATCTGCCCAGGTGTTAACGATGCATGCCAGACCATTCAACGCCTGGATAGGTATTTTACGTATCAGTTTATCACATCATTATGTTATAATAATCTGGTGCCCGACGGAACATTCGACGACGTGACACGCAACGATTGGTTGATGCATGCAACGTCTGAGCATCGTTAATGAATACCAAATGCGGCCCGCCAATGGAGCTGCATCGCCAAAGCGCAATAGAAGGAACAAAATGTAGCATCGGTAATACGGGTCACAACTTTTAAACGGTTTGGGCTAGAGACAAGCAGTTTTCTCTGGAGTAATGATGCAATCAACACGGTCACAAACCTCTAGGACACTCGGAAGCAGCGGAACAGATTATTTTCTAGGAGCACTGGTGCTCCCAAATTAAAATTAGCACAGCAAAATATTTAGAAGTGGTAGCGCTTTAAAACCCTTAATGTGACCAATCACAATCCTCATTTTACTTGTATCTTTGCACATCCTGCGAATCACTAGCAGAGGGCGACCATTTTGAATACACAATCATTGAATACGATTGGATTTGTTCTAGTTTCGTCACCCATTGTAAGAAAATGTTCTCTCTCAGTTTTTAGGACACCTCTTTGTTTAAAGCAATTTGCGCTAATTGCTTTCCTAAAATAGTTATTCTACAGCAACAGCGCCCTTTCCTTGATGCAGTGTTGCCCTTGTCTTTCTCCAGGAGAGTGTGGATCTGGGGGAGATCATGTACTCTCTATGCTACCTGCCCACAGCAGGAAGGATGACCCTGACCGTCATCAAGTGCCGGAACCTCAAAGCCATGGACATCACTGGCTCCTCAGGTAACAACAATACAAAACTGACAGCCATGTAGGCTGGGCCTTAAAACATTATGGTTTTCTGAATAACAATGAGGGACAACTGTAAATGATGGTAAAAAAATCAAGTCAAAATAAAACATAATAAAGTCAGTTTGAATGACACTGAGGGGCAGAGTTTTTACAGTTAATGCCGGTTTGCCTGCGGCTGATGCTGTGCAGGTGTTTGTACACATGCATATACACACACTCTCATTCAAATACACACATACACGGGGATACACATATGTAAACAGTGCCAGACAAGCACTCAAACATATACAGTTGGCCTTGCTGTTATGATTTCAGTTGTCCTTGATGTCCATTGTTGTTTTCTTTTTTCTCATGAGTTCATTTTCTTGGTTGTTGGTGCATTGGGGGATTCTTGGGGGTGGGGAATGGAATTAATTAAATGTTTTATTATTAATTTTATTTATTTTTTCTGTGGAGGGGGTACTGTAGGAGGGGTCTCGGAGCATTCGCGTCCCCTTTTTTTTGCCACTGTGGGAGATCTGTCGACGTGCCCTTGAGCAGGGCGTTGACCCTAGATGCCTCTGTGTGTCACTCTGAATGGGAGTCTGTTGGATGACTGGTATGATGTAGTTGTTGAGTGGCTTCACTGCAAGTATATTGTATGTTTTGGATATTCAATAAAATAAAATAAATAACAAAACAAGTATATATAATAAACTGTTAAGCTCTAAAAGAGCAAGCAAAGAATCAAAAAACATAATTACGTCAGGCAACATGCTGTACCTTCGACAAGAGTAGTCAGGGAGATACTTCTTTCATGTGTTTTCACTGTTTGTGGTGAAATTGTAATAGAAGATACATTTTGACTTACCTTGTCAAAAAAAGATCACTGGATTTAGCCAAACTGAATAATTGAATGTAGCCATCAGTAGCTGTGTGTGGGTAAAATCACTGAGCAAGCCAAGCCTGTAAAAACGCCATATTACAACCCATGTTGTGATAATTGCGTTGTTTGCTCTATAACCCATGTGTTCATACACCACCATGATATATAATTAGGCCGCGACAACAAAAAGACAACAGTCACACAGTGGCGGAATAAATTCAACTACACATACATTAGTTTCACCATAAAACAGGAGAACAACATCTGTCTGCTGAAGTCCACAAAGCAAATATTTAATGTAACAAACAATTATATCACCTGCAGCATGATCAAGCAATGACATTTTTTTTTACAGTTATGAACAACTACTGATTTTAGAACCACAGTTACCACAGGTCAGCACAAAGACAACAGGAGCACTGCTTCTGCTATTCCAGCACCATTTCAACTTAAACATTTAAACATCCAATCAACAAGGCTCAATTTATATATGCTCAGTTTAATATACTGAAAACAAACTTAAAGATCTCAAAAACACTTTAGTCCAATCAATGTTGCTAAATATCATGTGGCAGTCCATGGTATTGATTTCTGTCTCTGTGTGTGTACGTGCATGTGCGCGCAGGTTAAACAAAGCATTTTGACTCACCCTACTTGTAGACTAGTTGAACGCCAATTAGGGTTGAATGGCAGGAACCCGGTTACTGAGATTTACCGCCCAAGCATGGAACATTTGCAAAATAGAGAGAAAATATGCAACCCTAACTCCAATGCCATCCTCCTCTCTTTCATGTTGGCAAATTGGTCTATGGCTCTGTCATACAATACACTTTATATTTTTGTTGTCATAGGCTAGCAGGCCTAGCTAGGTAGCCTAACTTCTTAGCATTGGCAACAATGAACCAGCTAAGTTAGCTAGCTAGTTAACCTGAGCCTACTAGGCTACATATTGAACTTCAATCGTCTCAGGCCAGTGGCACAACATATTCATTTATAGTTAGATCAGAATCGCCTTCGTAATCATTGGCCTGTACAGAGTCCAAATCACCATCTCGATCCATGGTTTAGGAAAGAGACGATTTAGCAACCTAGCTACTGCAGGATATCAACACCAGTAGACCAGAAACAGACAAGTTTTTCTGAAAATAACGTTCTGCTTCGGAAGTGATTTGATTGGTCTAAAGCCAAATCTAAACTGGCCTCCCTTGGGGGGTGTTTTTCTGCACCAGGACAACCCACAGTTGAGCTCAATGTTATCAAGGGAGGCCAATTGCTTGCTGGCATCAATCAAATGCTACGGCGGCCACATGTTATACTCTTTTGGTCCAGACAGCATCAGATACATGGGCTACACATACTGAGACAGAGGGGTGCTGTTTTCCTATCTCTGATGATTTCTTCAGTGAGATTCAGCAACTTGCGAATTGATGGAAAATGATAACCGAGAGAGACGAAAGATAAATTATTGATATTTGCATTTTTCATTGGTCAAATATTTTGGGAAGCCTGCCTTCCCTTGGCATCCATGAATACACGCCACTGGTTGCCATTACCTGCAATCTACACGACTGACTTCATGGAGATGTTATTTGTGGCACACAGATCCCTATGTAAAGGTTTCCCTGCTCTGTGACGGACGGAGGCTGAAGAAGCGGAAAACTACCACCAAGAAAAGCACACTGAACCCGGTGTACAATGAGGCCATCATCTTTGACATCCCCCCAGAGAACGTGGAACAGGTCAGCCTGTCCATCATGGTGATGGATTATGACCGGTGAGTGACACCACACTAAATACAACACCCACAATTCAACACATATGGTGGTCATAAACATGCTTGTACAGTACACACGTACACTGAGTATATAAAACATTAAGAATACCTGCTCTTTCCATCACATAGACTGACCAGGTGAATCCAGGTGAAAGCTATGATCCCTTATTCGATGTCACTGTTAAATCCACTTCAATCAGTGTAGATGAAGGGGAGGAGACACGTTAAAGAGGGATTGTTAAGCCTTGAGACAATTGAGACATGGCTGTGTGCCATTTAGAGGGTGAAAGATTTAAGTGCATTTGAACAGGGTATGGTAGTAGGTGCCAGATGCACCGGTTTGTGTTAAGAACTGCAATGCTGCCGTTTTTTTCACACTCAACAGTTTCCTGTGTGTATCAAGAATGGTCCACCACCCAAAGGACATCCAGCAAACTTGACACAACTGTGAGATGTATTGGAGTGAACTTGGCCCAGCATCCCTGTGGAATGCTTTTGACACCTTAGAGTCCATGCCTCCAACGAATTGAGGCTGTTCTGAGTGCAAAAGAGAGGGGGGTGCGCAACTCAATATTAAGGTGTTCTTAATGTTTGGTATACTCAGTGTATATAGTCAACAAACAAGTACTTGTTTTTTAAAAACATTTACATTGAAGGTGGAATGAGTAATGTTCTAACTTTGAGTTGAACTTGAACTCAGGTGAACTTCATCAACAGAACTTTTCACTCAAATCCTGCAAGCGCCGCTATACAATATAATCATGACCACTTACCAGAATGTTCAGGAGCCACATAATTCACTGTAATTAACCAAACCTAGGTTTAGAATTATTTAATCAAACTAGCACTCAGCTTTTAGGTGTCATACAGTGCCTTGCGAAAGTATTCAGCCCCCTTGAACTTTGCGACCTTTTGCCACATTTTAGGCTTCAAACATAAAGATATAAAACTGAATTTTTTTGTGAAGAATCAACAACAAGTAGGACACAATCATGAAGTGGAACGACATTTATTGGATATTTCCAAAAATGTTAACAAATCAAAAACTGAAAAATTGGGCGTGCAAAATTATTCAGCCCCCTTAAGTTAATACTTTGTAGCGCCACCTTTTGCTGCGATTACAGCTGTAAGTCGCTTGGGGTTGTCTCTATCAGTTTTGCACATCTAGAGACTGAATTTTTTTCCTATTCCTCCTTGCAAAACAGCTCGAGCTCAGTGAGGTTGCACGAGTGGAGAGCATTTGTGAACAGCAGTTTTCAGTTGTTTCCACAGATTCTCGATTGGATTCAGGTCTGGACTTTGACTTGGCCATTCTAACACCTGGATATGTTTATTTTTGAACCATTCCATTGTAGATTTTGCTTTATGTTTTGGATCATTGTCTTGTTGGAAGACAAATCTCCGTCCCAGTCTCAGGTCTTTTGCAGACTCCATCAGGTTTTATTCCAGAATGGTCCTGTATTTTGCTCCATCCATCTTCCCATCAATTGTAACCATCTTCCCTGTCCCTGCTGAAGAAAAGCAGGCCCAAATCATGATGCTGCCACCACCATGTTTGACAGTGGGGATGGTGTGTTCAGGGTGATGAGCTGTGTTGCTTTTACGCCAAACATAACGTTTTGCATTGTTGCCAAAAAGTTCAATTTTGGTTTCATCTGACCAGAGCACCTTCTTCCACATGTTTGGTGTGTCTCCCAGGTGGCTTGTGGCAAACTTTAAACGACACTTTTTATGGATATCTTTAAGAAATGGCTTTCTTCTTGCCACTCTTCCATAAAGGCCAGATTTGTGCAATATACGACTGATTGTTGTCCTATGGACAGAGTCTCCCACCTCAGCTGTAGATCTCTGCAGTTCATCCAGAGTGATCATGGGCCTCTTGGCTGCATCTCTGATCAGTCTTCTCCTTGTATGAGTTGAAAGTTTAGAGGGACGGCCAGGTCTTGGTAGATTTGCAGTGGTCTGATACTCCTTCCATTTCAATATTATCGCTTGCACAGTGCTCCTTGGGATGTTTAAAGCTTGGGAAATCTTTTTGTATCCAAATCCGGCTTTAAACTTCTTCACAACAGTATCTCGGACCTGCCTGGTGTGTTCCTTGTTCTTCATGATGCTCTCTGCGCTTTTAACGGACCTCTGAGACTATCACAGTGCAGGTGCATTTATACGGAGACTTGATTACACACAGGTGGATTGTATTTATCATCATTAGTCATTTAGGTCAACATTGGATCATTCAGAGATCCTCACTGAACTTCTGGAGAGAGTTTGCTGCACTGAAAGTAAAGGGGCTGAATAATTTTGCACGCCCAATTTTTCAGTATTTGATTTGTTAAAAAAGTTTGAAATATCCAATAAATGTCGTTCCACTTCATGATTGTGTCCACTTGTTGTTGATTCTTCACAAAAAAATACAGTTTTATATCTTTATGTTTGAAGCCTGAAATGTGGCAAAAGGTCGCAAAGTTCAAGGGGGCCGAATACTTTCGCAAGGCACTGTATATATTTTGTGCACTCAAGATATTGCATGTTTGTGTGTGTTTGCATAATGCCCACAGGGTGGGCCACAACGAGGTGATAGGTGTGTGTCGGACTGGGCCAGATGCTGAGGGCCTGGGGAGGTACCACTGGAACGAGATGCTGGCCTACCCACGCAAGCCCATTACTCACTGGCATGCCCTGGGAGAGGTAGAGGACTGTTCGTTTTTTTCCCTCAAAGTAAGAGGAGGTACAAGTCAATTGCAGGACTTTCCAGAGCTCCCACAATGCTTCGCTGCATCTCTCTGGTTTTCTGAGAGAGCAGATAAAGCCAGAGGTCTTGCAGCCAATCATAGAGCTTGAGGAAATAACCCTGTCAATTTCAACAGAGATGTGTAATAGTGCAGCATGACAAAGATGCAAGGATGTTGTCTGTACTAGAACAAAGACCAATTTGATTCTAGAAACTTAAGGGCTAGTTTGAACTAGAAGCATTTAAAGTAATTGGAGAGTTGGTGCCCTGATATCCACCCAGGATGGTTGGATGGGGTCACTAGCTCGATTTTTTTACGGTGTGTTCCCATAACTGGGAACCACATATTATAGTGGTGGGCCATCCCTTTTCTTTGCTCTTCAGGAGTAGTAGAGAATGTGAGTTTTAATAGCACAATCTATAAACAGTCTATGAACACAAGACGATATCCTTGAAAAATGCATGAAACATTCCAATCTTTATTATCCGGAGAAATACTTATTGACAGACGAGTAGTTGAATTTAGACCCATCGGTTGCATAGGGAAAAGACTTCACCTTGTGGTTGTGCATTAAACAAAGAGCCGTGTCATTCTATTTAGCTTGAACAAAGAAACAAGAACTGGAGGAGTACTCACCCTATAACATGGTCCTCCTCTAAATCTAAAATACCTGAAGGATATAAACATCTATTGTTAATGCTTTCTTGAATCCAGGTACTTTAGAAAATTGATATTAAAACACAAACCAATAGCAGCTTTGGAGACCTAGCCAACTCTTGTTGAACTAACCCTTGTTAAATGTCTGTTTTGTCCACAGTGGCCAGGAAGAGCGACAAGCTTTGAGAGCCAGGGGTCTTGTCCTTCCCCCAAACCTCCACAAACTCCATAGGAAACACGAATGGAACCATATGACCTGATAGCAGATTAACTAGATGTGTACAGCTGTAGTAACCACAATTCTGTCAGTTAAAGACAGAAATGTCCAGTGCCAAGGTTCGATTAGCATTATAGGTTGTGTTTAATCGTATAGGCCTATTGCATTAATCATCATCAATCAGGACTTTACATTACAGAGTTATGACACAAACAACATTGGCACTGAATTCATGTCTTGCAGGAAGGGTTAGCCTACTTTTAAGTTAAAGGCCCAGTGCAGCCAAAATTGGATTTTTCTGTTTTGTATCATTGTATAACAGCTGATGAAACTAACACTGTAAAAGTGTGATCACAATTCCTGAGAGTTGTTTGTTGGAAATACAATACATTTGGTTAATAGAACCAATGACAAAGAGAGTTCCAAACCTTTCTGCCAATTACAACTAGTTTTCAGTTTTCCCCTCCCCACTTAGACCACTCCCAGACAGTCCTTGTAAAATTATTGCTTGAGAAATAGTATTTATCTAAAAAGCCATTTTTATCATTTTTAATGGAAATCTATTACAGTAAGGTACTTATTTGTTACCCAGAAATGATTTGATATTGATATAAAAATGACTGCATTGGGCCTTTAAAAACATTCTATAATATGGCCTGATTTTGAAATGCGGTTATGGACCACACATGAGAATGCCTTGTTCGTGGAATCACAACATTTTACATTTAATGTGAATTTACAAATTTCCAAAGTTTGTGTCTTGAATAGTGTTATCCATGATGAATTTTCTAATTTAATCATTGCTTCAGGAACCTTTATCACATACCATTTACAGTATTATATTGCTTGACTGGAGTGGAAAATTAATCTTGGTTCGTACTATGGCATTAATCAACCAATGGTGTACTCCTCAGAGTAAACAGTTTGAATTATCAGAATTCGGTTTTCTGTCTTGTGCAAGCTATTCAGTATAGAGCTGTGAAAACAATTGATTTTACTTCTCAAGAGTTTTATTTCCATTGTACATCGTGAGAGGCACTTGGGTCCGAAAGGCATCATATCAGATAATAGCTTTGCAAAATGGAGATTTCATCCTCTCATTCCAATGGTATTGTATTTGTTTCCTGAATAGCAATTTATTACCACAATACTACCAGTGGGCATTAAGAGAACTAAACGTTGAACTAAACTTTGTAACATACTTCAACACTTTCTGGTTGATACATTTGCCCAAGGCATTCTGCTCCTCTCACAGTTATTTAGTGAGTTGCCATTTTCATTTGGGATGATGTGATACTAAAGGGCTAGGCTTGATTCTAAGACCACATGTCAACATAGACATACAGTAGACAAGCCAGTCAACTGTGCCCTGGGCGTAGCCACAGGGAACACAGATAACCTATCAACTCAAAGGGCTGGGAGAATGTCCAATCCCAGAGCATACAGTAGTTTGCCAGTGGCACATCACTAATGAATGCCAATTGATCCCATTTATTGAAAGAACATGGTGCATATCTCACCATATCACAAGTGGGTTGCAGATTCACTTGTCATAGGATCAACGAGAGTGCAATACATGGTAAGAGCAGCAGTATTCTCCCGTGGACAGACTACGTAAGATAAATGGTACCATAAATCTGTTAGGGGCAATGGGATGTGTCGACTAACAAGCAGAGTAGTTTAGGTACTTGGGTTTTTCATCACTGTTTTTTTGGGATGTATCAGGATTGGGAAAAGATGGAGAGTTTCCGTTTGCGAGGGTGTAGACTTCGCAAGTCGCGTTAGAAATTGTACTAACACGTCTCCCCCAAGAACTTAATCTGGATTAACTGAGATTAGAGCAACAGTAGCCACACAATGTAGCATAGTGTTTTCAACTCTTTTGTGGGAGATGAAAGTGAGACAAGCATTGAAGCAACAAAATGTTGAAAATTACAGTGCCTTCAGAATGTATTCACACCCCTTGATTTGTTGTGTTACAAAGTAGAATTAAGATGTATTTAATTGTCATTTTTTGTCAAAGATCTTAACGAAATACTCATGTCAAAGTAGAAAAAAATATAAGATTCGTAAAAAAGAAATGTAAAACACTATCTTGATTAGATAAGTATTTAACCACCTAAATCAATACATGTTAGAATCACCTTTGGCAGCAATTTACATCGGTGAGTCTTTCTGGGTAAGTTTCCATGGGCCCGATTCCAATTTAGGCATAATTTTCTTTCTTACACACAGCTTTCCTATGCACATCTCAGTAGTTAGTATTCAGACTTCCCTTATGAAGGTGCGTAACCAGCTTTGCAGGCATGGTTCCCTTGCGCATCTTGAATACATTTAATTTGACTGCTGAAAACCCTCCTACTTGCTGGCCAATGGAGTTTTGCGTGGAGTTTTCATTCAATCCTGCATCTTTGTATTGATTGGGTGTAAATTTGCAAAAATGTCTCTTTTCACTTTGTCATTAAGGGGCATTGTGTGTAGATGGGTGAATGTATTGTTTTTTAAATTAATATTGTATTCAGGCTGTAACACAACAAAAATGTGGAATTAGTCAAAGGGTATAAATACTTTCTGAAAGCACTGTATAAACAAAAAGTTTTCTTATTGATTGATACACATTTTAATTGCAAAAATGTTCCCACAGCTGCTACACTGAAGATTATAAGCATTTAAATCTCACTCAACGTAATTTGCTTCCGCCAGAACTCAATACACTCAGAAAAGCATGTCTGACCTCGTCACTTCTTAAGAACATTTCAGTGTCCAAGGTCATTTGTCTCTGAGACTTTGCCCAACATTTTATCTGTTACTGGAATTGATAGAGATCTTTATGATTGCTGAAATGCATTCTACTAATTAATCCAGAAAAGTAAAACCATGCAAATGAGATCAAACTCATTTATGATGGGTTTGAAGTAAGGTAATTTATTTTTTTAAGCTAATGGCTTTCCTTTTTTCTTTAAAATATCATCTTTGATGTGTATTTCACATGTGCCAAATATGATTTCAAATAGCAAAAAAAAAAAAAAGATTATTAAAATTGTCTCTGACAAATTAATATGGATATTTAGAAGAGTAATTTGTTCTAGTTGTGGAGACAAAAAAAGTGTTACGGGACAAAGGAAACAAACTTCCATCAATCACTATAAGGTTCTATCTGCAAAAAGATGATTCTGAGAATTGGTTTTAGTTCTGAACCCTCATTGTTTTGAATGGTATCAGCAATTTGGATCTTGAATTCTTTTGAACTTAACATGAATTGGAGTATTTCGAGTACTATATAGGAATTGAACAGAACAAGGCTATGTCAATAACTACATTTTGACTAAAATGCAGATAGAACATTATAGTCCGAAGCTCGCGATTTGTTTAATTTGAGTACATTTTTCTTTACAAGCAGGCCATTGTAAATGCATATGGCCTAGCCCCAGATTCCAATTGTAATTGTGTCTTCTGCAATCACTTTATGTAAAGCCTTATGAAATAAAGCCTTATGATATCGAGTTTAGTACTCAATCTGAAAACATTACTAGAATGAATTTCAGTTGCACATGTGAGTAATAATATGAAATAGTGATGGGCATATCAGAGTCTTTTCGGTGAGCCGAAACTCTCGGCTCCATTCACCTTGAAGAGCTGTTAATTTGGCTCCTAAATGGCTCTTCGTTCAGTAGTGCTTAAAAATGTATGAAAATTATTTTTACAAATCTAATGTAAAGGCTAGAAAGTTGCATACTGTTTTCTCAGATTGTAAAATGTGAGTAAAAAAAATAATAATTCCGAACAAAATGAAATTGAGAATTGAGCGTGGACCAGAGTAAGGCTTTGTCCTCACTACCTATTTGTTACTGCAGATAATCATAGTTTGCAGCTCATAAAGCAGCAGTATACAAATCAGGGAGGCAAATGAATGGCTCTTTCACAAATGTGATTCAGGTTCCTGACGTTCACCAAAAAGAGCCTTTCAAAAGAGCCGCTAGTTCGCGAATGACCTATCACTAATATGAACATAGACAATACTAAGGCTGTGTACTGTTCATTTATTTTGCGCATTAAAATAATAATGCTTCTGTTCCCAGGCTGGCCCCAATATAAAAACCATAAGTATTTGTACTTGTAGCATGCGAGTCAATATATTCAAGTAGTATAAGAATATCAAAGATCAAAGTTTCATGAATATATTATATAATATAGTATTTTATATTGCTAATATTTTACGTTTACATTTGTACATAGACCTCACAATGCGAATACTTGTATATATCTAAAGTTTACTTCTAAGAACATTTGTTGTTGAAAACTTGTTAAAATGTTACTGTGTATTTATATGGATCGTTTGGTGATAATTTGTACAGCTCAAGCTTGTGTTTTTGGGTGACTTTATACACATTCCGTATCAATTGTGGAATGATTTGTCATATTGTAAGCATATCTAAGGCAACCCTCTACTTTTTCGGGACACTCCATGCTTAGGAATTTAGCGCTTTTTAGCTGAGATTGTGTGCATAATGCTAACATCAATAGTATATTAAACAAGAACAGCAATTGTAACTATTTGTCATGAAATGTACAGTTTGTGATAACTTTTGTAACAATTTGCAGTAAACATTTGAAATATAATTTTACTTTATCTGTTTCATATGTATTTTAAATAAATAAACAAAGAATTCTTGTGAATTATTGCTGTCAGACATTTTCTGTGCTAAAAAATGTGTGGGTGTATTTGATTGACTGTGTGGTGGATGCATGAATCACTCAGTAGCCTCCTTTGGAAAATTACTCTGCCAAGCACAAAATGTCCCATAGGTATAGTGAGACTGCCCTTACGGAAAACGCAATTTGGTGAAAGAATTACCTAACAATGGATACGTACTGTAGTGACCTTAATCAAACACTTGGCAACCTCATATAGATTCGGACAGCTTGGTGTAATGGTTAAGGTGTTGGCTTGACAGTCGCTGGACCCGGGTTAGAGTCCCGGTCGGGGCTACCCCCTGAATTCACTTTAGCCCTTAAATTTAAGTCTGGACCTCAGTCAGTTCCACTGCTTGTTTTCAGTGTTCCTCTTTCATTGGCATACCAGGTGGGGCAATTCATTATCAGGTAGAACAGAAAACCAGCAGGTTCCGGACCTCGTAGTGTGAGTTTCATACCCCTGTGCTACAGTATGAAAGATGAGTGCATTTTTTTGTGCCAGTTTAAGAATAATTACTTCAATTCCCCTATAATACACGTCTCCATTATGTAACCCTGCAGAGTGGATATCTCTGCAGCTCTGTCGGTGTGTCCCAATAATATCTTCCTCCACCAATCCAATACTTTTAGGTTTGTGGGAAGTAGTGAACAAGTGCACACTTCAGGAAAAAGTAATTGGGACGCACATTACCTAGTGCCAAAAAGAGGTATATTCGCTAGTCACAACATATGCGGGTTATGCAACCCATACTATGTGCACTGGATACTGAATTGAGTGCCAGTTAAAAATTGGCAACCAGGACTGCACTGATAATAAGCCCATTTACTCAACAGCTTCACACTCTAAATGACCTGCAGGCTAACCAACGTCCTCTAACAAACTATCAGTACGATGTGTAAAGCAATGAACAAAAACATTTAAGAATTGAACAGAGTGTCAGGGACATGTCTGGGGTTGTTTACTTTGGAGTTTTTGCAGTGTCCCTTCTTGCAATGGTGGCAGATGTCCTCGTTTCAGTAATTGATGGTGTTGTCTGTGTGTGGCAGACAGTGCTGTTGTGCTCACCATGGGTAAGAGGTTGATTTCAGCCCTCGTTTATGGAGCTGCTTCAGTAATGGGCCTCTAGGTGCTCACACATGTCATTTGCCCCCCTTGGATATTCAAATATTAAAGATGGAGGGATGAGTGAAGGAGCCATGGAGCAATTACAGGTGTGGTGATGGAGTCCAAGATTGGCTGAGGTGAGGTGGGCGGAGGTCAGGCTCTGTTAAACAGCTCTCATATTTAAGGGCTCATTAGGTTTGCTCTGTGATGAGGGGTATGTCGTGAATCATTGTCTTTTGTACACACACTGTACCTTACCTATCTTTTTGTCTGTCTCTATGAAAGTCTGTCTTTCCGTCTGTCACCAGATTTGATGGCTTCAATGACAATAACTGTTTCATTTCATTGCTACAACACGTTTATTGTTGGACGCAACAGGTTCAATTTTGACACCAAGTTCCAGTAAGGATGAGAATATCATAACATTCACATGCGCCGACAGAGATGGCCGCCTCGCTTCACATTCCTGGGAAACTATGCAGTATTTTGTTTTTTTTATGTGTTATTTCTTACATTGTTACCCCGGGTAATCTTAGGTTTTATTACATACAGTCGTCAACTCACCAACATTACGACCAGGAATATGACTTTCCTGAAGCTGATCCTCTGTTTTGCCCACCACCCAGGACAATGGATCAGATCCTCTGTTTGGATCACCACCCAGGACAATGGATCAGATCCTCTGTTTGGATCACCACCCAGGACAATGGATCAGATCCTCTGTTTGGATCACCACCCAGGACAATGGATCAGATCCTCTGTTTGGATCACCACCCAGGACAATGGATCAGATCCTCTGTTTGGATCACCACCCAGGACAATGGATCAGATCCTCTGTTTGGATCACCACCCAGGACAATGGATCAGATCCTCTGTTTGGATCACCACCCAGGACAATGGATCAGATCCCAGTAGGCGACTCAAAACAACAATGCCGTAGAAGGGCAGACAGAGCGGTCTTCTGGTCAGGCTCAGTAGACGGACACATTGTGCACCGCTCCCGAGCATACTACCTGCCAATGTCCAGTCTCTTGACAACAAGGTAGACGAAATCCGTGCAAGGGTAGCCCTCCAGCGAGACATCAGAGACTGTAACGTTCTTTGCTTCACAGAAACATCCTCAGCCAGCTGTTGCATCACACCTACAGAAACAAGCATCTTTCTGGTAAGAAGAAGGGCGGGGGGGTATGCCTTATGATTAACGAGACTGGTGTGGCCATAACAACATTGTCCTTCTGATTATAATCGAAGAGAATTCTCTAGGTAGATAATGCGGTCGGCATTTGATTGTGAGGAATTCTAAGTCAGGTGAACAGAAGGACTTGAGTTCCTGTATGTTGTTATGACCACACCACGTCTCGTTAATCATAAGGCATACACCCCGCCCTTCTTCTTACCAGAAAGATGCTTGTTTCTGTAGGCGTGATGCATGAAGAAACGAGCTGGCTGTACCGACTCCGATAGCATGTGTCGAGTGATTAACGAGACGTGGTGTGGTCATAACAACATACAGGAACTCAAGTCCTTCTGTTCACCTGACTTAGAATTCCTCACAATCAAATGCCGACCGCATTATCTACCTAGAGAATTCTCTTCGATTATAATCACAGCCGCATGTACCCCCCCCCAAGCAGACACATCGATGGCCCTGAACTAACTTTTGACTCTATGTAAACTGGAAACCACATATCCTGAGGCTGCATTTATTGAAGCTGGGGATTTTAACAAGGCTAATCTGAAAACAAGGCTCCCTAAATTCTATCAGCATATCGATTGCGCAACCAAGGTTGGCAAAACCCTAGATCATTGTTATTCTAACTTCCGCAATGCATATAAGGCCTTCCCCTGCCCTCCTTTTCGGAAAAGCTGACCACGACTCCATTTTGTTGCTTCCAGCCTATAGACAGAAACTAAAACAGGAAGCTCCTGCGCTCAGGTCTGTTCAACGCTGGTCCGACCAATCGGATTCCACGTTTCAAGATTGCTTCGTTCACGTGGACTGGGATATGTTCCACATTGCAGCGAACAACAACATTGATAAATAAGCTGATTCGGTGAGCGGGTTTATTAGCAAGTGCATTGGCGATGTCGTACCCACAGGGTCAATTAAAACATTCCCAAACCAGAAAACTTGGATTGATGGCAGAATTTGCGCAAAACTGAAAGTGCGAACCACTGCTTTTAATCAGGGCAAGGTGACCGGAAACATGAAAAAATACAAACAGTGTAGCTATTCCCTCCGGGCAATCAAACAAGCTAAGCATCAGTATAGAGACAGAGTTGCAATTCAATGGCTTAGACACAAGAGGTATGTGGCAAGGTCTACAGTCAATCACGGACTATAAAAGGAAAACCAGCCCCGTCGCGGACCAGGATGTCTTGCTCACAGACAGACTAAACAACTTCTTTGCTCGCTTTGAGGACAATACAGTGCCACTGACACGGCCCGCTACCAAAACCTGCTGTCTCTCCTTCAATGCAGCCGACGTGAGCAAAACATTTAAACGTGTCAACCCCCACACCTACAGAAACAAGCATCTTTCTGGTAAGAAGAAGGGCGGGGGGGTATGCCTTATGATTAACGAGACGTGGTGTGGCCATAACAACATACAGGAACTCAAGTCCTTCTGATTATAATCGAAGAGAATTCTCTAGGTAGATAATGCGGTCGGCATTTGATTGTGAGGAATTCTAAGTCAGGTGAACAGAAGGACTTGAGTTCCTGTATGTTGTTATGACCACACCACGTCTCGTTAATCATAAGGCATACACCCCCCCTTCTTACAGAAAGATGCTTGTTTCTGTAGGCGTGATGCATGAAGAAACGAGCTGGCTGTACCGACTCCGATAGCATGTGTCGAGTGATTAACGAGACGTGGTGTGGTCATAACAACATACAGGAACTCAAGTCCTTCTGTTCACCTGACTTAGAATTCCTCACAATCAAATGCCGACCGCATTATCTACCTAGAGAATTCTCTTCGATTATAATCACAGCCGCATGTACCCCCCCCCAAGCAGACACATCGATGGCCCTGAACTAACTTTTGACTCTATGTAAACTGGAAACCACATATCCTGAGGCTGCATTTATTGAAGCTGGGGATTTTAACAAGGCTAATCTGAAAACAAGGCTCCCTAAATTCTATCAGCATATCGATTGCGCAACCAAGGTTGGCAAAACCCTAGATCATTGTTATTCTAACTTCCGCAATGCATATAAGGCCTTCCCCTGCCCTCCTTTTCGGAAAAGCTGACCACGACTCCATTTTGTTGCTTCCAGCCTATAGACAGAAACTAAAACAGGAAGCTCCTGCGCTCAGGTCTGTTCAACGCTGGTCCGACCAATCGGATTCCACGTTTCAAGATTGCTTCGTTCACGTGGACTGGGATATGTTCCACATTGCAGCGAACAACAACATTGATAAATAAGCTGATTCGGTGAGCGGGTTTATTAGCAAGTGCATTGGCGATGTCGTACCCACAGGGTCAATTAAAACATTCCCAAACCAGAAAACTTGGATTGATGGCAGAATTTGCGCAAAACTGAAAGTGCGAACCACTGCTTTTAATCAGGGCAAGGTGACCGGAAACATGAAAAAATACAAACAGTGTAGCTATTCCCTCCGCAAGGCAATCAAACAAGCTAAGCATCAGTATAGAGACAGAGTTGCAATTCAATGGCTTAGACACAAGAGGTATGTGGCAAGGTCTACAGTCAATCACGGACTATAAAAGGAAAACCAGCCCCGTCGCGGACCAGGATGTCTTGCTCACAGACAGACTAAACAACTTCTTTGCTCGCTTTGAGGACAATACAGTGCCACTGACACGGCCCGCTACCAAAACCTGCTGTCTCTCCTTCAATGCAGCCGACGTGAGCAAAACATTTAAACGTGTCAACCCCCACACCTACAGAAACAAGCATCTTTCTGGTAAGAAGAAGGGCCTTTATGATTAACGAGACGTGGTGTGGCCATAACAACATACAGGAACTCAAGTCCTTCTGATTATAATCGAAGAGAATTCTCTAGGTAGATAATGCGGTCGGCATTTGATTGTGAGGAATTCTAAGTCAGGTGAACAGAAGGACTTGAGTTCTGTACCACACCACGAATCAGACCAGAAAGATAGCATGCATGAAGAAACGAGCTGGCTGTACCGACTCCGATAGCATGTGTCGAAAACGAGACGTGGTGTGGTCATAACAACATACAGGAACTCAAGTCCTTCTGTTCACCTGACTTAGAATTCCTCACAATCAAATGCCGACCGCATTATCTACCTAGAGAATTCTCTTCGATTATAATCACAGCCGCATGTACCCCCAAGCAGACACATCGATGGCCCTGAACTAACTTTTGACTCTATGTAAACTGGAAACCACATATCCTGAGGCTGCATTTATTGAAGCTGGGGATTTTAACAAGGCTAATCTGAAAACAAGGCTCCCTAAATTCTATCAGCATATCGATTGCGCAACCAAGGTTGGCAAAACCCTAGAAGATCATTGTTATTCTAACTTCCGCAATGCATATAAGGCCTTCCCCTGCCCTCCTTTTCGGAAAAGCTGACCACGACTCCATTTTGTTGCTTCCAGCCTATAGACAGAAACTAAAACAGGAAGCTCCTGCGCTCAGGTCTGTTCAACGCTGGTCCGACCAATCGGATTCCACGTTTCAAGATTGCTTCGTTCACGTGGACTGGGATATGTTCCACATTGCAGCGAACAACAACATTGATAAATAAGCTGATTCGGTGAGCGGGTTTATTAGCAAGTGCATTGGCGATGTCGTACCCACAGGGTCAATTAAAACATTCCCAAACCAGAAAACTTGGATTGATGGCAGAATTTGCGCAAAACTGAAAGTGCGAACCACTGCTTTTAATCAGGGCAAGGTGACCGGAAACATGAAAAAATACAAACAGTGTAGCTATTCCCTCCGCAAGGCAATCAAACAAGCTAAGCATCAGTATAGAGACAGAGTTGCAATTCAATGGCTTAGACACAAGAGGTATGTGGCAAGGTCTACAGTCAATCACGGACTATAAAAGGAAAACCAGCCCCGTCGCGGACCAGGATGTCTTGCTCACAGACAGACTAAACAACTTCTTTGCTCGCTTTGAGGACAATACAGTGCCACTGACACGGCCCGCTACCAAAACCTGCTGTCTCTCCTTCAATGCAGCCGACGTGAGCAAAACATTTAAACGTGTCAACCCCCACACCTACAGAAACAAGCATCTTTCTGGTAAGAAGAAGGGCGGGGGGGTATGCCTTATGATTAACGAGACGTGGTGTGGCCATAACAACATACAGGAACTCAAGTCCTTCTGATTATAATCGAAGAGAATTCTCTAGGTAGATAATGCGGTCGGCATTTGATTGTGAGGAATTCTAAGTCAGGTGAACAGAAGGACTTGAGTTCCTGTATGTTGTTATGACCACACCACGTCTCGGATTCTTCTTACCAGAAAGATGCTTGTTTCTGTAGAGATGCATGAAGAAACTGGCTGTAAAATAGCATGATTAACGAGACGTGGTGTGGTCATAACAACATACAGGAACTCAAGTCCTTCTGTTCACCTGACTTAGAATTCCTCACAATCAAATGCCGACCGCATTATCTACCTAGAGAATTCTCTTTGATTATAATCACAGCCGCATGTACCCCCAAGCAGACACATCGATGGCCCTGAACTAACTTTTGACTCTATGTAAACTGGAAACCACATATCCTGAGGCTGCATTTATTGAAGCTGGGGATTTTAACAAGGCTAATCTGAAAACAAGGCTCCCTAAATTCTATCAGCATATCGATTGCGCAACCAAGGTTGGCAAAACCCTAGATCATTGTTATTCTAACTTCCGCAATGCATATAAGGCCTTCCCCTGCCCTCCTTTTCGGAAAAGCTGACCACGACTCCATTTTGTTGCTTCCAGCCTATAGACAGAAACTAAAACAGGAAGCTCCTGCGCTCAGGTCTGTTCAACGCTGGTCCGACCAATCGGATTCCACGTTTCAAGATTGCTTCGTTCACGTGGACTGGGATATGTTCCACATTGCAGCGAACAACAACATTGATAAATAAGCTGATTCGGTGAGCGGGTTTATTAGCAAGTGCATTGGCGATGTCGTACCCAAAATTAAAACATTCCCAAACCAGAAAACTTGGATTGATGGCAGAATTTGCGCAAAACTGAAAGTGCGAACCACTGCTTTTAATCAGGGCAAGGTGACCGGAAACATGAAAAAATACAAACAGTGTAGCTATTCCCTCCGCAAGGCAATCAAACAAGCTAAGCATCAGTATAGAGACAGAGTTGCAATTCAATGGCTTAGACACAAGAGGTATGTGGCAGGGTCTACAGTCAATCACGGACTATAAAAGGAAAACCAGCCCCGTCGCGGACCAGGATGTCTTGCTCACAGACAGACTAAACAACTTCTTTGCTCGCTTTGAGGACAATACAGTGCCACTGACACGGCCCGCTACCAAAACCTGCTGTCTCTCCTTCAATGCAGCCGACGTGAGCAAAACATTTAAACGTGTCAACCCTCACAGGGCTGCAGGCCCAGACGGCATCCCCAGCCGCGTCCTCAGAGCATGCGCAGACCAGCTGGCTGGTGTGTTTACGGACATATTCAATCAATCCTTATCCCAGTCTGCTGTCCCCAAGAAAGCTAAGGTAACTGAGCTAAATGACTACCGCCCCGTAGCACTCACCTCTATCATCGTGAAGTGCTTTGAGAGACTAGTCAAATACCATATCACCTCCAACCTAGACACACTCCAATTTGCTTACCGCCCAAATAGGTCCACAGACGACGCAATCACACTGCCCATACCCATCTGGACAAGAGGAATATCTATGTGAGAATGCTGTTCATCAACTACAGCTCAGCATTTAACACCATATTACCCTCCAAACTCGTCATTAAGCTCAAGACCCTGGGTCTCGACCCCGCCCTGTGCAACTGGGTCCTGGACTTCCTGACGGGCCGCCCCCAGGTGGTGAGGGTAGGTAACATCATCTCCACCCCGCTGATCCTCAACACTGAGGCCCCACAAGGGTGCGTTCTCAGCCCTCTCCTGTACTCCCTGTTCACCCACGACTGCGTGGCCATAAACTTCTCCAACTCAATCATCAAGTTTGCAGACGACACCACAGTGGTAGGCTTGATTACCAACAACGACGAGATGGCCTACAGGGAGGAGGTGAGGAAAATAACCTCACACTCAACGTCAACAAAACAAAGGAGATGATCGTGGACTTCAAGAAACAGGGGGGTGCTCCCTCTGCTATCCACATCGACGGGACAGTAGTGGAAAGGGTAGAAAGTTTTAAGTTCCTCTGCGTACACATCACGGACAAACTGAAATGGTCCAACCACACAGACAGCGTGGTGAAGAAGGTTGCTGAAGAAATTTAGCTTGTCACCGAAACACTCAACTTTTACAGGTGCACAAAAAAATCATCAAGGACAACAACCACCCAAGCCACTGCCTGTTCACCCCGCTATCATCCAGAAGGCGAGGTCAGTACAGGTGCATCAAAGCAGGGACAGAGTGACTGAAAAACAGCTTCTATCTCAAGGCCATCAGACTGTTAAACAGCCACCACTAACATTGAGTGGCTGCTGCCAACACACTGACTCAACTCCAGACACTTTAATAATGGAAAATTGATGTAATAAATGTATCACTAGCCACTTTAAACAATGCCACTTTTATATGTTTACATACCCTACATTACTCATCTCATATGTATATACTGTACTCTATACCATCCACTGCATCTTGCCTATGCCATTCGGCCATCACTCATTCATATATTTTTTAATGTACATATTCTTATTCATTTCTTTACACTTGTGTGTATAAGGTAATTGTTGTGAAATTGTTAGGTTAGATTACTCGTTGGATATTACTGCATGGTCGGAACTAGAAGCACAAGCATTTCGCTACCCTCGCATTAACATCTGCTAACCATGTGTATGTGACAAATACAATTTGATTTGATTTGATATTCAGCACCTCAGTCTCGGTCTTCAGACAGAACAGCACACTGCCAGCTCAAAGAACAGGGAGCTGTGAATGTGTCTCAGATGCTTCCCGCCCCTCGGATCCCCTCAACTAAAAAAAAAAGAAACCTCATCAAAGTGCGACAAAGCATGTTGGGTATTTAAGTGCACTTTGATCTGCCGTTCCCTTTATCACTCGGAGGATATAAAAGAGCCATCTGGAAGGGCGGTGTCTGAGACAGCCAGGAAATAAATAAAGACCTGTCGGTATAGAGGTACATCAGACACATGCTAGGGATGCAGGGATACACACCTGGACACGTCTAGAGCAGCAGAGTAAGAGACAAACGAGAGCAGGAAATAAGGATCTGGTCACACAATGAACCTTTTACTGCAGTGGGCTAAATGAGGGTCACACATAGTGTGGTAGTCTTAAACAAATCTAACTTGAAACAAAAGTACACACCTCACACATGGTTATGGCTTAAAAGAAAGAAGACACCTGTACCATGTCAGATATAGAGTTGAGATGTATTCAATGTTGAGTTTGCATCCCAATATTACACTTTATATACATCACAGAAGACTGAAATATAACAAAACTGTTTGACATAGAAACACCTGCTTTTAATAAAAATAAAAATAAATCTTTATTAATTATGAAATGATGAAAAATATGAATAACATTCCACCTATGAGGCCAAAGATAGTGCTTTGGTCACTGTCTGCAGGAAAGGGCTACACACATTCACTTATCAAGAAGGAAACTGTTTAGTATGTGTAAAAAAAAATACAGTTAGCTTACAATACAATTTCACATTACCTCTACTTTTATGAGCTGGAAAATAAATACTCTGAATCTGAAATGTAAAAATGAATTAAACTTTTAAACAAACAGAGGCACAGACCAATCCCTGCATCAACATCTCTAATCGTTCAGTTGGATATGGAGCCCATGCTATTCACAACTGTATTGGTTTGTTTGTCATTTGTTCAATTTCTTTTTGCCTCTTTCATTTTAGATAAGGGTGTAATCAGCCTTGAGAAGAGAACGTTGCAAGACACTGCGCATTGGAATGATTTCACACTAACAATGCAGAGACTCAAATCAAAGCGACGTGGCTTCAGAAATGGAATGTCATCGTGTTAAAAACGTGAATTTTCCATTCTTTTTGCCACTTTCTTTTCGCTCCACTTGAAATGAGTACAATTGTCGGATCAGCGGAGATTGTTGTTCTGATGGATAGTTTGCCATGTTTGGGGATTGGTGCAATCCACACATGAGGGAGAGGATGAAAAATAGAAAAAGACAAATGGATTCCATTATAGAGCTAGTTTTGAATGTAATTATGCAGCATTTTTTATGTAGAAAATGTGCTGTATACAGTGGGGCAAAAAAAGTATTTAGTCAGCCACCAATTGTGCAAGTTCTCCCACTTAAAAAGATGAGAGAGGCCTGTAATTTTCATCATAGGTACACTTCAACTATGACAGACAAAATGAAAAAATAAATCCAGAAAATCACATTGTAGGATTTTTAATGAATTTATTTGCAAATTATGGTGGAAAATAAGTATTTGGTCACCTACAAACAAGCAAGATTTCTGGATCTCACAGACCTGTAACTTCTTCTTTAATAGGCTCCTCTGTCCTCCACTCGTTACCTGTATTAGGTACTAGGAACTTGTTATCAGTATAAAAGACACCTGTCCACAACCTCAAACAGTCACACTCCAAACTCCACTATGGCCAAGACCAAAGAGCTGTCAAAGGACACCAGAAACAAAATTGTAGACCTGCACCAGGCTGGGAAGACTGAATCTGCAATAGGTAAGCAGCTTGGTTTGAAGAAATCAACTGTGGAAATCAACAATTATTAGGAAATGGAAGACATACAAGACCACTGATAATCTCCCTCGATCTGGGGCTCCACGCAAGATCTCACCCCGTGGGGTCAAAATGATCACAAGAACGGTGAGCAAAAATCCCAGAACCACATGGGGGACCTAGTGAATGACCTGCAGAGAGCTGGGACCAAAGTAACAAAGCCTACCATCAGTAACACACTACGCCGCCAGGGACTCAAATCCTGCAGTGCCAGACGTGTCCCCCTGCTTAAGCCAGTACATGTCCAGGCCCGTCTGAAGTTTGCTAGAGAGCATTTGGATGATCCAGAAGAAGATTGGGAGAATGTCATATGGTCAGATGAAACTTTTTGGTAAAAACTCAACTCGTCGTGTTTGGAGGACAAAGAATGCTGAGTTGCATCCAAAGAACACCATACCTACTGTGAAGCATGGGGGTGGAAACATCATGCTTTGGGGCTGTTTTTCTGCAAAGGGACCAGGACGACTGATCCGTGTAAAGGAAAGAATGAATGGGGCCATGTATCGTGAGATTTTGAGTGAAAACCTCCTTCCATCAGCAAGGGAATTGAAGATGAAACGTGTCTCAGCCTCCAGTATTTATGCTGCAGTAGTTTATGTGTCGGGGGGCTAGGGTTAGTTTGTTATATCTGGAGTACTTCTCCTGTCCTATTCAGTGTCCTGTGTGAATCTAAGTGTGAGTTCTCTAATTCTCTCCTTCTCTCTTTCTTTCTCCCTCTCAGAGGACCTGAGCCCTAGGACCATGCCCCAGGACTACCTGACATGATGAGTCCTTGCTGTCCCCAGTCCACCTGGCTGTGCTGCTGCTCCAGTTTCAACTGTTCTGCCTTATTATTATTCGACCATGCTGGTCATTTATGAACATTTGAACATCTTGGCCATGTTCTGTTATAATCTCCACCCGGCACAGCCAGAAGAGGACTGGCCACCCCACATAGCCTGGTTCCTCTCTAGGTTTCTTCCTAGGTTTTGGCCTTTCTAGGGAGTTTTTCCTAGCCACCGTGCTTCTACACCTGCATTACTTGCTATTTGGGGTTTTAGGCTGGGTTTCTGTACAGCACTTTGAGATATCAGCTGATGTACGAAGGGCTATATAAATACATTTGATTTGATTTGATTATGATTTGGCTTTCAGCATGACAATGATCCCAAACACACCGCCCGGGCAACAAAGGAGTGGCTTCGTAAGAAGCATTTCAAGGTCCTGGAGTGGCCTAGCTAGTGTCCAGATCTCAACCCCATAGAAAATCTTTGGAGGGAGTTGAAAGTCTGTGTTGCCCAGCAACAGCCCCAGAACATCACTGCTCTAGAGGAGATCTGCATGGAAGAATGGGCCAAAATACCAGAAACAGTGTGTGAAAACCTTGTGAAGACTTACAGAAAACATTTGACCTCTGTCTTTGCCAACAAAGGGTATATAACAAAGTATTGAGATAAACTTTTGTTATTGACCAAATACTTATTTTCCACCATAAATTGCAAATAAATTCATTAAAAATCCTACAATCTGATTTTCTGTATTTTTTCCCCCTCATTTTCTTCCCCTCATTTTGTCTGTCATAGTTGAAGTGTACAGGCCTCTGAAAATTACAGGCCTCTCTCATCTTTTTAAGTGGGAGAACTTGCACAATTGGTGGCTGACTAAATACTTTTTGCCCAACTGTAACTATGTGTTATATATCTATGATTAACTTGGCTCTTTTTGGCACTTCTCTTCCGACAACGTTACCTCCTGCTACCTTGGTGTAGTGGAGGGTAAACGCAGCTTGCCCACTTTCTTTTGTGGGACCTTTTGTGGAAAAATGTTTTGGAAGTATAGGTAGCGTTACTTTTTCACTGCAACTGGTGAATCAGTTTACCCACATATTTTTGTAATACTATATCACAGTTAGCATATCCTCTATACCATTACAAACAACTTACTGCCCAGGGGTACGACTTCAGGAAGTACAAAAGACCTTCCGTTACCCTATGAGAACGTGCAGCAGTTTGATTCGCTACAGAGTCCAAACTCCTGGCTTAGCCAGTTCCATCATTAGCTAGAGACTACTGAAGACAGGAATAGACTGTTTTCCAGGCTCTATAAAAGTCGGATGCATCTCACCCCAGGAGTCAGCCATCCTTGACAAATGAGAACAAATAAATGTGTGTTGTTTGTCTCCTCAGTCCTATTTTGAGGGATGTTTACACAAAGTTCCCACAGCGTTTGTAAGAAAAATGCATTATCAGAGCTATGCAGACAAATGTTTTTGGAAATCGTCTTTTAGACTACCCTTTTCTTATCTCTAAGGGTGAACAAACATCAGATGTACAGTATTTGCCAAATAATCCCAACAAATTACAGTGCAGTACCAGATGCTCATTAGCACTAGTCAACAGTACAGGCTTTCCCATTCAAAACAGGTCAAAAATACAATGACTTTGTATCACTCGCCGTGAGTCATACCTAATGAGAGTGTAACTTTCTGTTGATTTGCCCCAGAACTTCCAGCCTTGAGCTCATAATTGTGGCAGTAGTCAGTCAGTCACTCATTGCGGTGGCACCACCAATGAAAGGCACCTTATTGCAGGACTCTTGGACTGTGGGGCGGGCCCCGGCCAGCACGATGACCTGTCACATTAATGCAGCGCTGTCACTTAGGGCAAGTACAGAGATTATTTTTATTCTCCCATGGCCCCCTTGCTCCTAAAGTGGTGTCTGACACGCTCCACAATGTAAGCATTTCGCCTCGCTCTGACAAGACGATAATAAGAATTACTCGCCCCCTCCCCTGGACTGGAAGGCATTATGTGTTCTTCCAAGTTTAGAGGGCATAATTGATGATAATTACAGTGCATAGAACCAAACATCTCCAAAGGGATCTTGCATGTGCACAACTATGCCAGAATTCTTTTTACAAATGAACAGAAATAGAGAAAATGTTGGATTTGAAGTATTCTTCTCTGCTAATATTATTTTATATCAAATGTGTGTTTATACCTACAGTATTACATTTACATTTTAGTCATTTAGCAGACGCTCTTATCCAGATTGAATAACAGTTAATGCATTCATCTTAAGAAAGCTAAGTGGGACAACCACATATCTCAGTCACGGTAAGCACATTTTTTCTTAATAAAGTAGCTATCCGTAAAGTCAGTGCTAGTAGTGGGGAAAAAGTGAGGGATTATTTATGATACTCTTTGAAGAGGTAGAGTTTCAGATGCTTTCGGCCTCTGAGCAGAAGGGAAGGGCCGAGACAGCCAGGAGGAAGGGAACAGTGCGAGTCATAGGATGCGTAAAGGGAGGAAAGTGGTGACAAAGAAGCAGAATGAGGAGACAGGAGGGAGAAGGATTTAGCAGAAGGGGGAGATGATAGAATAGAAGAGGACAGGGTAGTGGGAGAGAGAGAGCGAAGATTGCAATGGCACATGACCATCTGGGCAGGGGCTGAGTGGGTGGGGTTGGAGAGAGTAGTGATCATTAATAGTGAACTGGAGGGGGGTTGCAATGAGATTAGTAGGTGAACAGCCTCTAGTAAAGATGAGGTCAAGGATATTGCCTGCCTTGTGAGTGGGAGAGGTCTGGGAAAGGGTGAGGTCAAAATAGGCAAGGAGGAGAAAGTAAGAGGTTGAAAGAAATGAATCGAAGGCAGACGTTGGGAGATTGAAGTGGCCCAGTGCGATGAGCCATCATCAGGAAATGAGCTTATCAAGGTGTCAAGCTCATTGAGGAACTCTCCAGGGGCACCTGTTGGGTGATAGATGACAACAGTGTTACACTTGAGTGACAAGTGATAGTGACAGCATGGAATGCAAATGAGAACATGGACAGGTGAGTGAGGGAGGGAGAGAAGAGAAAATCTCCACCTAGGACAAATGAGTAACCTTGTGCCACCACCACCACCACGCGCGCGACAACAGATGCTCTCCGACTATGAGAGAACACGTAGTCAAATGAAAAGAGAGCAGCTGGGTGATCCATGTCTCCATCTGGGGGCAAAAAGTCTAGGGACTGAAGGGCAGCATAGAGTGAGATGAACTCTGCGTTCTTGACTGCAGATCAGCAGTTCTAACCAAACATTGCAAGAGACCAGGAATTCCACATGGGTTGTGCTCGTAGGGTACACTAAATTAGAAGGGTTGCAGCCAAGGGGTGGGAAGCATGTGTAAAGCCTACAGGAAGAGGAGTAAACAGGTATTGAAAACACACACATAGTTGACAAAGCTACATTTGATCATTTGAACCATACATTTGATAATCTGAACCATATATTTCATCGCTTGGAAGGAAGAAAAGCTGCAGTAATTTAACTTCCCACTAGTGCCTAAAATGCACTAGCAGGAAGTCTAAAGTAAAATTTAGTTTTGTATGGGTCTTTATATTTTGTATGCCTCAGTGTAATGTGAATAGCATAAACAAACATAAAAAATATAGGTTATGTCAATGTGTAAATCACGACAAACTACAATCTCCCTTGATCAGTCTGACCAGACACACTATTGAAGCTTCCTTACTCTTTCTCATCTCTTTCTGATGAGGATAATATGTACACTGGGCAGAGATGTTTTGATCTCTCAGTAAGTGTACCTGATAGCTCACCTTCCTTTTGATCGACAACATGGATAAAAACAGGCTAAAGATGGGTGGTTCCATTAGTCTCCTTGGTAATGAAAGCTACCAAGTAGCAGTGCTCTCTGGAGTGAGGTCCTTTACTTTACTAAAACCCCTGTTAGCATTTAGATGCATCGATAGTCAGCGTTGGCTAATAGCTCCACATTGGCCTATTGATGCAACATGTCATTAAAGCTTTGTCATTTCCTGAGCGTCTGATAGTTCCTGGCATTCACTCAGCAGGACTGCTGTTAGAAGAGCAATTGGAGGAGAGAGGACTGGAATAACGACAGCAAACCACCTGCTACATCAGCTTCAATTTAGGGGAAATTGCAGAGAATAAACTCATTGTCCCCTCAGATTGTTAATATTAACGAGGTAGACGCCGGGGGAAAGGAGTGTTTTATCTAAATGATAAAGATACAATAGGGACGTGGCACGGTATGTCACCTGATGCTGTTCTCTCCAATAGGATGAGAAACAATCCAACAAGCGTCCGTCTATTTCCGATCTGGTGATTTCAATAAATGATTTCATAAAATATAATTCCAAATGCATCCATAGATAAACATTGCTGTTTGAATACAGTAAATCTGTGTTATGTCAAAACAGAGATTAGAATGCAATGCACACTGATTCACCAATGTCCAGGACCTATTAGTGATCTCACTGTTTTACTGATTACTGATCTCACCTATCTCACTCTTACTGACAGCTGTGGCTGCTTCGCTGTTGTCTGTGCCCAATAATGTTTGTACCATGTTGTGTACTGCTACCATGTTGTGCTGCTGCCATATTGTGTTGCTACCATGTTGTTGTCATGTGTTGCTACCATGCTATATTGTTGTTGTCAATGACGTGCATACTGGGAGCGGAGTCAGATGCAGGAGAGCAGAGAGTTGTGAATAGGTAAAAAATGTGTTTAGGCAGGAGAAACCAAAAGACGGACGCCACTGCGTCGAAACCTCCATCCAATATGCCAAAGTGCAAAAACGTGCAAACAGTCACAATAATAAAGTACAAACAAATAAACATGCCTTGTGAACAATATATTGGGGAAAAACACACACCGGAAAATAGCAGTCAAAAATTACACGTAGCATGAAACAATCACACACAAAGACATGAGGGGGAACAGAGGAATAAATACATGTAGTGAAAACCAGGTGTGCAGGGAACAAGACAAAATGGATAAATAAAAAATGGAGCGGCGATGGATAGAAAGCCAGGAACGTCGACCGCAGCCCGAACAAGGAGGAGCCGACCTCGGCGCAAGTCGTGACAGTACCCCCCCCTTTGACGCGCGGCTCAAGCGGCGTGCCGACACCGGCCACGGGGATAACCCGGAGGGCGAGGAGCAGGGCGTTCCGGCCGGCGACGGTGGAGTTCCCGCAGCAGTTCAAGGTCCAACACAACCGCCACCGGAGCCCAGCACCTCTCCTCCGGACTGTACCCCTCCCACTCCACGAGGTACTGAAGGCCCCTCGCCCGATGCCTCGAATCCAGGATGGAACGGACGGAGTACGCCGGGGCCCCCTCGATGTCCAGAGGGGGCGGAGGAAGCTCTTGCACCTCAGACTCCTGGAGCGGACCAACCACCACCGGCTTGAGGAGAGACACATGGAACGAGGGGTTAATATGGTAATCGGGGGGAAGCTGTAACCTGTAACATACCTCGTTCACTCTCCTCAGGACTTTGAATGGCCCCACAAACCGCGGGCCCAGCTTCCGGCAGGGCAGGAAGAGGGGCAGGTTTCGGGTCGAGAGCCAGACCCTGTCCCCCGGTGCGAACACCGGGGCCTCGCTGCGGTGACGGTCCACGCTGGTCTTTTGGCGCAGCGCATCCTGCTGGAGGTGACCATGGGTGGCTTCCCATGTCTCCTTCGCGTGCCTGAACCAATCGTCCACCGCAGGAGCCTCGGTTTGACTCTGATGCCACGGTGCCAGAACCGGCTGGTACCCCAATACACACTGAAAGGGGGAGAGGTTAGAGGAGGAGTGGCGGAGCGAGTTCTACGCAACCTCTGGCCAGGGCACGAATGCCGCCCACTCCCCCGGCCGGTCCTGGCAATAGGACCGCAGAAACCTGTCCACATCCTGGTTGACTCTTTCCACCTGCCCATTACTCTCGGGGTGGAAATCCGAGGTGAGGCTGATCGAGAACCCCAGACGCTCCATGAACGCCCTCCAGACTCTCGAAGTGAACTGGGGACCTCGATCAGACACTATATCCTCAGGCACCCCGTAGTGCCGGAAGACGTGTGTAAACAGGGCCTCTGCAATTTGTAGGGCCGTATGGAGACTGGGCAGAGGGAGGAGAGAACAGGACTTAGAGAAATGATCCACAACGACCAGGATCGTGGTGTTTCCCTGTGAGGGAGGAAGATCCGTTAGAAAATTCTCAGACAGGTGGGACCAAGGCCGTTGTGGAACGGGTAAGGGATGTAGCTTACCTCTGGGCAGGTGTCTAGGAGCCTTGCACTGGGCGCACACCGAGCAGGAGGAAACATAAACCCTCACATCCCGAGCCAAGGTGGGCCACCAGTACTTCCCAGTCAGACAGCGCACAGTCCGACCAATCCCCGGATGACCAGAGGAGGGTGATGTGTGGGCCCAATAGATCAATTGGTAACGGACATCCGACAAAACGTACTGACGCCCGAAGAAGCGCACCCCGTGCATTGACTCAATCGCCGTGGTGATAAGACTGTAAGACTGTACCTCACAGTGATCTGATTTAGGCCTCGGTAGTCAATACACAGGCGCAGACCTCCATCCTTCTTCTTCACAAAAAATAAACTCGAGGGGGCGGGTGAAGTGGAGGACCGAATGTACCCCGGACGCAGGGATTCAGAGACATATGTCACCATAGCCACCGACTCCGCTTGCGACAGGGGATACACGTGACTCCTGGGAAGTGCAGCGTCTACCAGGAGATTTATCACACAATCCCTCCATCGATGGGGTGGTAATTGAGTAGTCTTCTTTTTAAAGAAGGCGAGAGCCAAATCGGCATATTCTGGGGGAATGCGCACGGTGGAGACCTGGTCTAGAGACCTGGTTTTTCCACCGTGGTAGCACCAACGGAAACCCCTACACACCTCCCGAGCACTCTCGCGACCACCCCGTGAGAGCCCTCTGTTGCCAGGAAATGATGGGGTTATGACGAGCCAACCAGGGAAGGCCTAGTACAACGGGAAACGCAGGAGAGTCAATGAGGAAGAGACTGATTCTCTACTCGTGACCCCCCTGCATCTCCATGGCCAATCAGGTGGCCTCCCTGATTAACCCAGGCCCTAAAGGTCGACTATCCAGAGCTTGTACTGGGAAAGGTCTAACCACAGGAATAATGGGGATCCCTAAACTAAAAGGGCTAACGCTCTGTCGATAAAGTTCCCAGCTGCGCCTGAATCGACGAGCGCCTTATGCTGGGAATGCGGGGAAAACTCAGGAAAACAAACAGGTACAAACAGCTGAACAGCAGAGGATTCTGGGTGAGAGTGGTGTAGACTCACCTGCCTCGACTCCCAGAGGGACCAACCCGACACCGACCGGCAGTGTGCCCTCTGTGGCCACAGATGGTGCAAGTGAAGGCCCCTCCTCCAGCCTCCCTACACGCAGCCCCTCCCAGCTCGATGGGCACCGGAGCGGGAGTGCTGGAAGATGGAACCAACAGAGCCCCCTCTGGACGTCCGCGGGTGACCAGCAGGTTATCCAACTGGATTATCCCTGCAGGCCAACTCCCATCGGACGTCCTCGCACAGGCTGCATCGGTAGTGGTCGATGATTCCATCCTGCTCCGGCGGCCAAGGTCCGGAATTCCAGTGCAAACTCCTGTGTGCTCCTCGTCCCCTGTCTCAAATGGAAGAGCCGCTCCTTCGCCGCTCTCCCTTCGGGTGGATGGTCGAAGACGGCCCGGAAGCGGCAGAGGAACTCCTCGAAGTGGTCCAACACCACGTCTCCTTCTCCCCATATGGTGTTTGCCCACTCCAGAGCTCTCCCCGAGAGGCATGAGACGAGGGCGGACACTCTCTCCCTTCCCGAGGGAGCTGGGTGAATGGTGGCCAGGTATAAGTCCAGTTGTAGGAGGAACTCCTGGCACTGTGCTGCAGTCCCGTCATACTCCCTGGGAAGGGAGAGACGCATCCCACTGGAACTGGATCCGGACGGGACGACCCCAATTGCGCTGGTCGAGGCGCTGGAGAGACTTCCTGTCTCTCCCAGCGGTCCATGGTCTAGACAACACGATCCATCATGGCACCGAGTTGGTGCAGCATTGCTGAGTGTTCCTGGACACGCTCCTCGACTCCTCTGACCGCGGTACCTGCTCCTGCTAACTCCATGGTGGGTGTGAGATTCTGTCAATGGCGTGCGTACTGGGAGTGGAGTCAGATGCAGGAGAGCAGAGAGTTGTGAACAGGCACACACTTTATTTAGGCAGGAGAAACCAACAGACAGATGCCACTACGTTGAAACCTCCATCCAATATGCCAAAGTGCAAAAACGCGCAAACAGTCACAATAATAAAGTACAAACAAATAAACATACCTTGAATAATATATTGGGGAAAAACACACACCGGAAAATAGCGTGTCAAAAATGACACGTAGCAAGAAACAATCACACACAAAGACATGAGGGGGAACAGAGGAATAAATACATGTAGTGTGATTGGGGAATGAAAACCAGGTGTGCAGGGAACAAGACAAAACAAATGGATAAATGAAAAATGGAGCAGCGATGGCTAGAAAGCCGGTGACATCGACCGCAGAACGCCTCCCGAACAAGGAGAGGAGCCGACCTCGGCGGAAGTCATGACAGTTGTCTTAGGTCTCTATGTAGTGTTGTGTTGTCTCTCTTGTCGTGATGTGTTTTGTCCTATATTTTTATTTAATTTATTTGTATTTTTAATCCCAGCCCTTTTTCCTTTCGGTAGGCAGTCATTGTAAAAAAATATTTGTTCTTAACTGACTTGCCTAGTTAAAAAAAGGTATTATATAAGATAACTATTATATATTACTGTATATAAGAGGCAAAAGCTAGTAATGACTCTTCAACAATAAAAAGCTCTCTATGTTGTGCAAAAAAAATCATTATTCTGGATGTACTCTGTGGTGGACGGCTGTTTGATTGACCAGTGAAACGGGACTAGAGGGTGAAAGGTGAACTGATAAATGACATTGGAGCAGTGACAGACACCTGGCAGCCTGCCCTCTTTTCTCAATTAGAAGAAAAAAAACAGAACTCTACAGTGACATTATTATAAATGTGTCTTTTCTAACTTGTTTTATTATTGGAAGACATGGACATCACTTTATTTTTGTCCCCCACGATGAGGAGGGGACTGTGTATCTGTCTGTCTTTTTATGTGTACGTATATGATGATTGCTCTGTGTTATTGTTGGTTTGGTCTGTATGGAAAATGTCAAATCAAAGAAAGGACCATCACAGGTAAAAGGGTTGATGATGGTTGATGCCAGACTGTTATATAAAGCCATCCCATTAAAACCCAACCAGCGTTTTATAGACGGCACTTGGGAATGGCAATTCTCAATGATCTGAGTTACGACCATCTTATATAACATGGTGTTTTGCACGGTAGTCATGACAACACAAAAGTAACAGAAGCAGGTATTTTGTTTCATTGCTGTTATAGCACTAATTTGAATTATTGCAATAATGTGATATAATTCTGTATCTTGACATGTACCTTGAAGGCGGCTTAGAATTTTCCCTGACTGTTTCCCTACTTTATTACTATCCCAGGTGTCAGTGCAATATGAATGATCTAGTCCACAAGGGTAGATATACACTGCCTCCAGAAAGTAGCCACGCCCCTCGACTTTTTCAACACTTTTTAATGTTACAGCCTGAATTTAAAATGGATTAAATTGAGTTTTTTTTGGTCACTGGCCTATACACAATCCCCATAATGTCCAAGTGTTTAAGACATTTTTACAAATTTATAAAAAATGAAAAGCTGAAATGTCTTGAGTCAATAATTATTCAAATCCTTTGTTATGGCAAGCCTAATTAGTTTCGGGAGTAAAAATGTACTTAACAAGTCACATAATAAGTTGTATGGACTCACAATTATCTGTAAGGTCCCTCAGTCGAGCAGTGAATTTCAAACAAAGATTCAACCACAAAGACCAGGGAGGTTTTCCAATACCTTGCAAAGAAGGGCACCTATTGGTAGATAGATCAACATAAAAAAAAGCAGACATTGAATATCCTTTTGAGCATGGTGAAGTTATTCATTACTCTTTGGATGGTGTATCAATGCACCCAGTCACTACAAAGATACAGGCATCCTTCCTAACACAGTTGCCGGAGAGGAAGGAAACCGCTCCGGGATTTCACCATGAGGCTAATGGTGACTTTAAAACAGTTATAGAGTTAAATGGCTGTGAAAAGAGAAACTGAGGATGTATCAAAACCATTGTAGTTACTCCACAATACTAACCTAACTGTCAGAGTGAAAAGAAGGAAGCCTGTACAGAAAATAATATTCCAAAACATGCATCCGGTTTGCAACAAGGCACTAAAGTAATACTGCAATTCACTTTTTGTCCTGAATACAAAGTGTTATGTTTGGGGCAAATCCAATACAACACATTACACATTACTGAGTACCACTCTCCTTATTTTCAAGCACAGTGGTGGCTGCATCATGTTATGGGTATGCTTGTCTCGTTAAGGACTGAGGAGTTTTTCAGGCAAAATCCTAGAGAAAAACCTGGTTCAGTCTGCTTTCCACCAGACACTGGGAGATGAATTAACCTTTCAGCAGGACAATAACCTAAAACACAAGGCCAAATCTACACTGGAGTTGCTTACCAAGAAGACAGTGAATGTTCCCAAATGGTGGAGTTACAGTTTTGATTTAAATCTACTCGAAAATCTATGACAAGACCTGAAAATGGTTATCTAGCAATGATCAACAAGCAATTTGACAGATCTTGAAGAATTTAAAAAAGAATAATGGGCAAATGTTGCACAATCCAGGTGTGGAAACCTCTTAAAGATTCTTAAAGACCCAAGAAAGACTCGCTGTAATCGCTGCCAAAGGCGATTCTGCAAAGACTCGGGGGTGTGAATACTTATGTAAATGAGCTATTTCTTTATATAATTTAAAAAAATATATGTAATAACTTTGTCATTATGGGGTAGTGTGTGCAGATGGGTGAAAACAAATATAGATATTTAATCCATTTGAAAATAACAACTAAATGTGTATGAATGCACTGAAGGCAGTGTATATATAATATTCAGACTGGCAGACACAGGCTCATCAGTAGGAGAGACAGACACACTGCTGTTATCTGATGAGGGATTTCCCCTGATTGCAGCTCATCTAGAACACAGTGTATTGATTTCCTATTAACACGACTCTCATATCCGTGGAAAGAGGCTGCTAGGCCTGATGATAAGGTGGGGAAAGGTGGTGGTTAAGGAGGCGGACCGAAGTTATTAACTTCTTATTTCACCTGTATTCATGACATTATCTTGTTTTTGGACAGTAATTGCTTCAATCTTGTATTTGTAATAAGCTTTGACAAAGATTTTATTGTACCTTTTGTATTTCTGAAGTTCAATTTCAATATACTTATATCATCCAGTGGATGAAAGCAAAAAGAAAAAGCTGAACCGAGGGGCCTGTGGAGCTGTCAGTGTCAACTACGGCTGTTGAAACCCTTTTCTTCCACCAGCTACCGCAATCACAGGGAGGAAAGATGAAATGCTGTGACGCAAACGTATTGATATAAGTGGCCCAAAATAGACGTTTTACCCCGCGGACAAGAGCACACTGAAATCAACTTTCATTACACTTCCCACCGCACTGATTTGCTTTGACACGAGCATCCAGTCCCTTGAATAACCACGACATGTTAATTCATGTTTACTCTGGCGATGGGGATTCTGAACTACACATCTTCAGAATGAGAGCTGCTCATGTCTCAGCAGGGTGCCACGTATGGGCATTTGGAGACAGCAACAGAAACTGGCGGAACATTTTATAGTTGATTATGCACTGAATGCGGTTGTTATTAATGAAAGTATTCTCCTGTGTTGTGTACATTGGGGATAGGGTCTGGGATCAAATGGCATCCTGTGGTGAACAGGCCCCCATTAGAGAACCCAAACTATTTACTAGAAACAATTAAGAACATTTTATATAGAAAAAAAAAAACAAATCTCTTCCTCCAATTCATCAAGCTAGCTGGAGTATAGGTCATAATGTGCTACTATCCTAACTCCTAATTCAACTCTTGTTCTCTCTAAACAGTGTTTGGCCGTGACGCACACAGGCTTCTCTCTAGAGACCTCATCAGCCAAGGGAAAGACACGATGCCACCTGGCTGGTGTTCTGTGTACCTGAGGTACCCTGTTACCTTGTCTCACAGTCAGCGCTTCACGAAAGCCTGTCTGAGAATGTGTCTGAGAATAGTCATTAAGGGACGTGGGAGGCCTTTTCTGTTTCTGTCGTTTAAATTGTAAACCTGAGCCATCACGGCCATCACTGTGTTATAACCGGCACAACAGGTGCAGTTTGGTGGTACACTCCTGTCACCGGCAAGTGATAACAGGATGGAGCTGGGATCAGAGCCCTCCACTTGTTGGGTTGATTTACATGCCGTGCAGAGATGGCAAGGCGGCGTGAATCACCGGGAGAGACAGTGAGAGGACACGGTGGGAGGACATGAACGTGACTCTTAACGCAGCTGTTCATCGAGCCCATCGATTCTCGGAGAGTTACAGCTCACCTCCCGGCAGCTCACTTATCCACAAATGTCCGCAGCAACAGCTGTGCTGGGAAAAACATCCCGAAAACACCACAAGCATGCAGAAAAACTGACGCTGGCACTACTAGGGCACAAAAGATTCCAATGGATCCACACACTACTTACTGGGCTTAGCTAACAATGACTAGTAGATGGATAGCAATTATTCACTAATGGAAAACTATTTCTAAATGCAACTTTATCATGATGCATAACAACCACAAGTCGTACCCTGCATACCACAAGATATAGATATTTCAAAAATAATTTCTACTACAGGTTGCTGCTATTCCTGAGCAAATCCCCTTGGGTCCTCTTCACACCAGAGTTCTAATTGCTTCCCTACATAGGGGTCCATTCATTGACGAGGCAGCCAGGTCAGTGGGCTGTGTTAGCCCTGCCTTGTTCGGCTAACACCTGCGCTAGCCGAGCAGACAGCTGATGTCAGACAGCCGGTATTGCAGAGGAGCTGTGTTTTCTATGAATGAGCTGCCAGACTCCCACTCCTCTAAAGTGATGAGTCATCCATTGGCCCTGTGTCCTACAGTTTGTCCGTGGGCTCAGCTGACGGTCCGCTGTTAGGTGTAGCTGGTGGGAGGGGCTATAGGATGAGAATAGTAATGGCTGGAATGGAATCAATAGAATGGTAACAAACACTTCAAACACACGTTTGACTTCGTTCCTGTCACGTGTGCTCCCTCTCCGGCCTCTAGGTCACCAGGCTCGTTATGGCGCACACCTGTCACCATCGTTATACTCATCACTCACCTGGACTCCATCACTTCTTTGATTACCTTCCCTATATATGTCACTCCCTTTGGTTCCTTCCCCAGGCGTCATTGTTTCTGTTTCATGTCTGTGTGTTGTTCGTGTGTCTTGTTTTGTATTATGTCTCATTTAGTTATTAAAACACTCACTCCCTGAACGTGCTTCCATACTCTCAGCTCACATCGTTACATTTCCATTGATTCCATTCCATTCCAAACATTATAATGAGCCTGTCCTCCTATAGCTTCTCCCACCAGCCTCCTCTGCTACATACACATCTACAAAAGTAGAAACAATGCAACAACACAACGTGCACTACATCCTCAGAGGTTTTAGGGTTCTGCCTTAATGAATGAGCTTAACCAAAAAATGCTCAATTCAGAATCTCTGGAACAGAATGTACTGTGCATCTGTTTAGTTTGCCACTTAAGTACCCCTCATTTGTGCACTTACACTGAGACTCACAGAGTGCTAAGTACTGTGTTAAAGCAGTTAGAGATTTTGCGTAAAGTTCACAGGGATTATCCATCATAGACTGGGTACACACATGAGATCTCCCCTATCATCATGCACATTATAAAGCCTCACTGTCTGCTCGGTTGAATTATAGCAGTACATTATTTCCCCCACCTGCAATACAAAGCCAGCTAACACTCCACTTGAATGTCCTCTGAAAGACCTATGATGAGTTGGGGAAGTGGTCCTAATGGTATGCATGCTGGAGGAGTGACACCGGCTCTTTAAATGGCCAGAGGGATCAGGGCCAGAAAACTCAGAGGAGACTAGGGAGGCGTGGAGATGAATGTCCCTGTCGGAGGGGCTATCTTCTTCATACCGCTGACTGGTAGCAGGTCCCACATCAATTTGGAGCTGGGTGGAGATAAGCCCTAATGACACTGTCTCCCGGGCAGACTAATTTATCCACAGGCTAGAGAGAAGCCCCTCTGGCGCACACTGTTTGTGTCACTGCAGTATCTCTGTCTGTGTGTGTATAATGTACAATAAACCTTACATCCAGGTAACAACCCAACCCCATATACCTACCTCACAAGTCTCCTGATTCAAATCAAATCAAATTTTATTTGTCACACATACACATGGTTAGCAGATGTTAATGCGAGTGTAGCGAAATGCTTGTGCTTCTAGTTCCGACAATGCAGTGATAACCAACAAGTAATCTAACTAACAATTCCAAAACTACTGTCTTATACACAGTGTAAGGGGATAAGGAATATGTACATAAGGATATATGAATGAGTGATGGTACAGAGCAGCATACAGTAGATGGTATCGAGTACAGTATATACATATGAGATGAGTATGTAGACAAAGTAAACAAAGTGGCATAGTTAAAGTGGCTAGTGACATAAGAATGCAGTCGATGATCTAGAGTACAGTATATACATATGCATATGAGATGAATAATGTAGGGTAAGTAACATTATATAAGGTAGCATTGTTTAAAGTGGCTAGTGATATATTTACATCATTTCCCATCAATTCCCATTATTAAAGTGGCTGGAGTTGGGTCAGTGTCAATGACAGTGTGTTGGCAGCAGCCACTCAATGTTAGTGATTGCTGTTTAACAGTCTGATGGCCTTGAGATAGAAGCTGTTTTTCAGTCTCTCGGTCCCAGCTTTGATGCACCTGTACTGACCTCGCCTTCTGGATGATAGCGGGGTGAACAGGCAGTGGTTCGGGTGGTTGATGTCCTTGATGATCTTTATGGCCTTCCTGTAACATCGGGTGGTGTAGGTGTCCTGGAGGGCAGGTAGTTTGCCCCGGTGATGCGTTGTGCAGACCTCACTACCCTCTGGAGAGCCTTACGGTTGAGGGCGGAGCAGTTGCCGTACCAGGCGGTGATACAGCCCGCCAGGATGCTCTCGATTGTGCATCTGTAGAAGTTTGTGAGTGCTTTTGGTGACAAGCCGAATTTCTTCAGCCTCCTGAGGTTGAAGAGGCGCTGCTGCGCCTTCTTCACGACGCTGTCAGTGTGAGTGGACCAATTCAGTTTGTCTGTGATGTGTATGCCGAGGAACTTAAAACTTGCTACCCTCTCCACTACTGATCCATCGATGTGGATAGGGGGTGTTCCCTCTGCTGTTTCCTGAAGTCCACAATCATCTCCTTAGTTTTGTTGACGTTGAGTGTGAGGTTATTTTCCTGACACCACACTCCGAGGGCCCTCACCTCCTCCCTGTAGGCCGTCTCGTCGTTGTTGGTAATCAAGCCTACCACTGTTGTGTCGTCCGCAAACTTGATGATTGAGTTGGAGCGTGCATGGCCACGCAGTCGTGGGTGAACAGGGAGTACAGGAGAGGGCTCAGAACGCACCCTTGTGGGGCCCCGTGTTGAGGATCAGCGGGGAGGAGATGTTGTTGCCTACCCTCACCACCTGTGGGCGGCCCGTCAGGAAGTCCAGTACCCAGTTGCACAGGGCGGGGTCGAGACCCAGGGTCTCGAGCTTGATGACGAGCTTGGAGGGTACTATGGTATTGAATGCCGAGCTGTAGTCGATGAACAGCATTCTCACATAGGTATTCCTCTTGTCCAGGTGGGTTAGGGCAGTGTGCAGTGTGGTTGAGATTGCATCGTCTGTGGACCTATTTGGGCGGTAAGCAAATTGGAGTGGGTCTAGGGTGTCAGGTAGGGTGGAGGTGATATGGTCCTTGACTAGTCTCTCAAAGCACTTCATGATGACGGAAGTGAGTGCTACGGGCGGTAGTCGTTTAGCTCAGTTACCTTAGCTTTCTTGGGAACAGGAACAATGGTGGCCCTCTTGAAGCATGTGGGAACAGCAGACTGGTATAGGGATTGATTGAATATGTCCGTAAACACACCGGCCAGCTGGTCTGCGCATGCTCTGAGGGCGCGGCTGGGGATGCCGTCTGGGCCTGCAGCCTTGCGAGGGTTAACACGTTTAAATGTTTTACTCACCTCGGCTGCAGTGAAGGAGAGTCCACATGTTTTCGTTGCAGGCCGTGTCAGTGGCACTGTATTGTCCTCAAAGCGGGCAAAAAAGTGATTTAGTCTGCCTGGGAGCAAGACATCCTGGTCCGTGACTGGGCTGGGTTTTTTCTTGTAGTCCGTGATTGACTGTAGACCCTGCCACATGCCTCTTGTGTCTGAGCCATTGAATTGAGATTCCACATTGAATTGAGACCAAGCTGACTCCACACTCCAAGACTGCTTCCATCACGTGGACTGGGACATGTTTCGTATTGCGTCAGATGGAAATATTGACGAATACGCTGATTCGGTGTGCGAGTTCATTAGAACGTGCGTCGAAGATGTCATTCCCATAGCAACGATAAAAACATTCCCAAACCAGAAACCGTGGATTGATGGCAGCATTCGCGTGAAACTGAAAGCGCGAACCACTGCTTTTAATCAGGGCAAGGTGTCTGGTAATATGTCCGAATATAAACAATGCAGCTATTCCCTCCGCAAGGCTATTAAACAAGCTAAGCGTCAGTACAGAGACAAAGTGGAATCTCAATTCAATGATTAGTCACAATAATCTAGCAAATATAATTAGCTAGATAAGATTGTTACCTCAGTGCCTCCCTGTGGTTCTCCTAATAGGAACTAGTGGGCTCAAATCAAGCCTATATTGAGGATTCCATACACAGAGGAACCTTTGTGAGTACTTCAAACACAGGTTATTTGATTTGGGTTCAACTCGAGAAAATGTGTGTCTCTCCAAATCTACTGTAAAGAGTGGCTCCTTAGTGGATTCAGCCCACTGTTCAGTGGTTGTTGGGTCTCCATAGAGATGAAAAGATAGACTTATAAACGGCAAATGAAAGAGGGCATAGCTCAGACACATGCTGTGATCACAAGGTGTTTGAAGTTTCTCTCCTTCACCCGCATTTCAATCTCTGTCCATTTTAAATCGATGAGGCTACTTACTCTTAAAATCACTATAGGCCTGCTGATGTGTCCTTTAGTCTACCAGGGATAGTATGTACCACATTCCCCTTGAAATAACAGTTGAGTCACAGATGCAATAACACATCGGCTGTGTGAGTGGCACAGCTCATAATACTTTGTGTCTGAAATGTGGTGGGTAGCCCTGACTTTCTGAGATGCTTTCCTCACTTTACCTTTTCACCAGAGGACACAGACAGACAATAGTCTCTTCTATTGCGCTAGGTGGTTGTTATGCACACTTAGCTCGACAGAAACATCGGTACAGACTGAAAAGTTCTGTCATTATAAGTTGTTTAACCAACTAAAAGTTGCGCTTTTGTAAACAAAAGGCTTCCGCGGATATTTAGCGCCAGCTCCCGATCCTCAGGAGCAGATGTGTTATTTCTCAATCAGTAACTACTTACAGGCTATCTAATCATGACCTGCAACACACAGGCCCTTAATGAAACTACAGGTGGATGTCTACAGTACAGTGGCATATGGCATCACCACAGCATGATATCCTTTCAACCGCCCGCCAACCTTCTCCTTCTAAGTCTAATCATGGATCAAGTCCACATTTAGAAAACAGATTTCCTGTTCATAACTAGTATCAACTAAATGCTTGTGATTCTCTGTGTGATCAAGAGATAGCCCTGCCTTATGACAAGGGTGTGTGTTGTATATGAGTGTGTTGTGTGTGTGTGTGTGTGTGTGTGTGTGTGTGTGTGAGAGAGAGAGACAGCTGTCACTCACTGTGTGCCCAGAGTGTCCTATGGCCTCCGCTGGGCCATAATGAGCAGGTGACCCTGCAGCTGCTGTCACTCCTCTCACACACACACACACACACACACACACACACACATGGATGCATGCTCGCACACACGCACATACAAATCTAGCCTCTAATCACACAAACAGTGTCACATTTCAAGAGTGTATGTGCATTCCAACACACTAACAGGAACATTTTAGGATTTGAAATGCTAACTGATGCAGAATAGCTCTGGTTAGAGCTATATTCTTTTGAAAATGCTCTTGAACAAGCATGCAAACTTTTGATTGGGAACCATTTGTCATTCTGTCAGTTGATGTGAGAATAATTGTTAAGCTAGTGTATAAGACAGTACATTTCATTTCTCATTATCCGTAATGGGCGAAGATAAATAATTAGCAGTTACAGCTTGTCAGTTGAACCCAAATACTACATGCATAATCCTTTAACCTAAACAAAGCACCTATAAATCATCATAAACATAACAATATTCAGCGACAATGGATGTTCATTCCATGAATTCAATGCTCACACACATCCCCACATGGACTTGCTTGCTGACGGAGAGGCTAACTCAAACTGAATCTAGTAAGTAGATCAACTCCCTCTGAACTGATCCTGTCTGAGCTGTAGTCAGCCCAGACGTTTCTACACTTCCATCAATATCAACTTCCAGCCCTTTCAGCCGAGTGGGTAGGGAGGGGCCCTGATAGCAGAGTTGCCCTACCACACTGTCTCTATGGAAACCTGTTGGCATATAGCAACGCCTGGAAGGCTTTCATTTGTTCTTGCGGTTACAAGCAGCTCTCGGCAATAGTGAGGCCAGCCTAAACGACAATCAAAATAACCCAGCAGAAATATTGTCCCCTATTGCACTTCCTGTTATGATGACACAGCTTTCATTTCAGTTCATTGATTTGTTGTTGCCAAGTGACAATTTGATTGTTTTTCAGAATAGTTCAGAAGTTGGGGGGGAGAATTGCCAGTAGAAGCAGGTAATTGTGAAGCACAGAGATAAGGGTTCACAAGGTTAGAGGAAAATGGGAGGGAAGGAAACCTCTTACGGATGAGGTATGTACAGTACTTGTTACGTCAATGAGTGCCAAGCTATGCATCCTATAGACCGTGTAAAGAAAAGGTACAGCCTCCTACAAGCTTCCCACAATAAGTGATTTTTTGCCCATTCCTCCTGACAGAGCTGGTGTAACTGAGTCAGGTTTGTAGGCCTCCTTGCTCGCACACGCTTTTTCAGTTCTGCCCACAAATGTTCTATGGGAATGAGGTCAGGGCTTTATGATGGCCACGCCAATACAATGACTTTGTTGTCCTGAAGCCATTTTGCCACAACTTTGGAAGTATGCTTGGGCTCATTGTCAATTTGGAAGACCCATTTCCGACCAAGCTTTAACTTCCTGATTGATGTCTTGAGATGTTGCTTCAATATAGCCACAATTTCCCCCCTCATGATGCCATCTATGTTGTGAAGTGCACCAGTGCCTCCTGCAGACAAGGACCCCCACAACATGATGCTGCCACCCCCGTGCTTCACGGTTGGGATGGTGTTCTTCGGCTTGCAAGCATCCCCCTTTTTCCTCCAAACATAACGATGGTCATTATGGCCAAACAGTTCTATTTTTGTTTCATCAGACCAGAGGACATTTCTCCAAAAAGTACAATCTTTGTCTTCTGTGATTTGCACTTTTCGCACCAAAGTACGTTAATCTCTAGGAGACAGAACGCGTCTCCTTCCTGAGCGGTATGACGGCTGCGTGGTCCCATGGTGTTTATACTTGCGTACTATTGTTTGTACAGACGAACGTGGTACCTTCAGGCGTTTGGAAATTGCTCCCAAGGATGAACCAGACTAGTGGAGATCTACATTTTTTTTCTGGGGTCTTAGCTGATTTCTTTTGATTTTTCCATGATGTCAAGCAAAGAGGCACTACTTTTGAAGGTAGACCTTGAAATACAGCCACAGGTTACACCTCCAATTGACTCAAATGATGTCAATTAGCCTATCAGATGCTTCTAAAGCCATGACATCATTTTCTGGAATTTTCCAAGCTGTTTAAAGGCACAGTCAACTTAGTGTATGTAAACTTCTGACCCACTGGAATGGTGATACAGTGAAATAATTTGCCGAAACTATAGTTTGTTAACAAGACATTTGTGGAGGGGTTGAAAAACAAGTTTTAATGACTCTACCTAAATGTATGTAAACTTCCGACTTCAACTGTACATTCACATGTTCAACTGCAAACTTGTCACTTAGCGCCCTCTAGTGATTGTCCAGGCTACTGTCTCCAGTAAGTACAAAACAGCCAGCATACGACACAACTCCAGCCAAATAACATCTCAGTAGTGCAAATTCATCTGATAATAATATGTTTGTTAATACTGTTTAGCACTAAAAGTGGTTGAGTAAATTATACCGCCTCATATATTGGATTGATATGTATTATCTACAGTACATCATTGCCAATGAGTACTATAGATACATCCATTATGTCTCCTGTTGATTGAATGGGGATGGCCCCTGAGATTCCTGACTATAAACACCCAGCAATGGAATGACAGGGGCAGTTAAGATGGTGGGCTCCATAGAAATAGAATTATGGATTATGGGTACACCCAATATGGCCGCCAGTCCACCCAACAGCCACCCATTGACTTGAATGGTAATACCGCTTATAGGAAGTTGAATTATATTTCTATGATGGGCTCATTTAACCCATAGTTAACTCCTTCTGGCCAAGACTCTGCAGGTCAATACAACTGCATTCCCCACCCTGAGCATGGCAGAGACTAAATGAGCTCTTTACATTTCCATGTGTGCCACATCTGTCAGAGACGAGACACGTTTCAACCCTCAGAAATGGACCAAGACAAACCAAATAAACATTCATGAGTTGTACTGTTAATGTAAAAAAAGAAACATTTTGCAATGTAGTACATTATCCTTTGTCTTGCATTTGACTGTTTCAGTCACCCTCACAGTATAGAAAGAGAGGAATTTAACTAACCAGCTACAAAGACTGCTTAGATATAATAACGACCAAAACTGCATCAAACATTCACATTTTATTCAAATGATCAATCAAAACTGTATTAACATTATTCAAACATTTAGCTTTATCTGTGAATACGATATCTGTAATCATATTCCTCGTGAACCACATTAAATGTTTACATCAGACAACTATAGTCAACAAAGAAAGTAACAGCCTGTGCAAAACCTGTGAATACATTATGTAGGCTGATCAGTTATAGACCTGCTTAGCTAACGTTATACTGTAGAAACCCCCAAACAAACAAACAAACAAACAAGCAGGCCTATACCCAATAAAGCAGAAGCAGGTGATTGTACTTAAAACGGTCCAAAGACAGCTAGACTAATCTGATAATGTTGAGGTCATTGCTGTGTGACTAACGTAACTTCTTCGCCCCGCGGGTCGCCTTGGCCACCTTGGAGCCCCTCTGGTGGTCGCTAACGCGGTTCCGCAGCACATTCACGTCGTACTTCTGCCTCTTCAGCTTCTCGGCCAGGTCAAACTTCTCAGCGTGTAGCTGGCGCAGCCACTGCCAGAGCTCGCGGGACTTCTCCGCCAGCCTCTCCTGGTTGAGGTGGTCGATGTTGAGGGGCTTGCGGCGCTCCAACAGAGCCTTGGTCTTCTTCTCGCGCCCCGTCAGCTTCTTGCCCTTCTTCACGTCCCCCTTCTGTATGTAGCCGCCGAACGCCTTATTGGAGAAGACGTTCTTCTTCCTGGCATCCTCCTCGGCGCGGAGCTTGGCCTCCTCTTCCCGTCGGGTCCGCTCCTCAGCAAGACGAGCCTGGCGCTCAATGTTCTGCTCGGCGCGCACACGCTGCTGCTCGGCACGGTCGGCACGGCGGCGCTCGATGCGGCTGCGGAGGGCCACCAGCTCTTCCTCCTCTTTCTGGCGGCTGGAGAAGTGCATCTCGATCAGGCTCTGCAGGTCATTGAAGTCCTTCTCTAGCCTCTTGCGGTGGAGGTCATCAAAGTCTAACTTCTCACCGTCGGGCAGCTTGGGAGGAGCGATGTTGGTAATGTACTTGGTCCGTGGCTTGGTCTCCCCCTCGCTCCCCTCAACGTGTTCCCTCTCCTCCTCATCTACCTCGTCCTCCTTATCTGCCTCATCCTCCTCCTGCTCTTCTTCAGCCTCCTCTTCCACCTCAGGTGCCTCCTCTACTTCTTCCTCCTCCTCGTTCACCTCCTCTTCCTCCTCCTCGTATTCCTTCACAATATCCGCTGTGTCAGACATGATGTTAAAGCCTGCCTCTCAGACAGTCAAGGATGAAAGACCAGTTGAGACACACACACAATACTCAGAGACCAACTTGTGTCAAACAGTCAAGAGGGGAAGTGAAATGAACTTTCGGGTGCGGTTGCTTGGGCTCTTTTAAAGCTTTACCCTGATCATGTGTCCAAACCCCACTGTCGAGGCAGAAATGTTCAGACAGATGGAATGGAGTCTATTTTCTCCTTCAACAAGTCTGCCCCCTCCCCTGAACCCTGACCCCAGACTCTCCCAATCATTCCTTTCTAAGGACAATCGGAGTGCCCTATTTCAGACGCACAACAGATGCACTCAGGTGCCACTCAAACCTGTGCTCTCCTTCAAGCCCACAGTCGAATGTATGCATCACGGTCACAGCATGTTTGTTGTAGTAATCAAGTGAAATTCTTACTCATATACTATGGGGTTATTTATACACTTGGTCATCAAGAAGGAGAAAAAGAGTGACAGAGTATATAGTAAGTACAGCATTAAAAAAAAGTCATAGTGATCAAATAATCAAAGGGATGAAGTTTCCTCATTTCAGCTTACAGTGAAGAGTAAATAGTTTCATAGTGGGATGGTCACTATATCAATAAATATATAATGAACAGTCTATATGTCAATAAATATATAATGAATGGTCACTAAATGAATAAATATATTATGGTCACCATATCTATAAATATATAATGAATGGTCACTATAGCCATAAATATATAATGGTCACTACATTAAAAAAATATATAATGAATGGTCACAATATCAATAAATATCTATAGATACAGTGACCGTTCATTACATATATAATGAATGGCCACTATATCAATAAATACATAATGAATGGTCACTATATCAATAAATACATAATGAATGGTCACTGTATCAATGAATACATAACGAATGGTCACTATATCAATAAATACATAACGAATGGTCACTATATCAATAAATACATAACGAATGGTCACTATATCAATAAATATATAATGAATGGTCACTGTATCAATACATAAATGGTCAAACTGTATAATATAATGATCACTATATCAATAAATATATAATGAATGGTCACTGTATCAATACATAATGAATGGTCACTGTATCAATATATAATGAATGGTCACTGTATAAATACATAATGAATGGTCACTGTATCAATATATAATGAATGGTCACTGTATCAATATATAATGAATGGTCACTGTATCAATATATAATGAATGGTCACTGTATAAATACATAATGAATGGTCACTGTATCAATATATAATGAATGGTCACTGTATATCAATAAATAATAATAAATACATAATGAATGGTCACTGTATCAATACATAATGAATGGTCACTGTATCAATATATATAATGGTCATATCAATACATGAATGGTCACTGTATCAATATATAATGAATGGTCACTGTATCATAATGAATGGTCATATCAATACATAATGAAGGGTCACTAATGAATGGTCACTGTATCAATATATAATGAATGGTCACTGTATAAATACATAATGAAGGGTCACTGTATAAATACATAATGAAGGGTCACTATATCAATAAATATATATTGAATGGTCACTGTATCAATACATAATGAATGGTCACTGTATCAATACATAATGAAGGGTCACTATATCAATAAATATTAATTGAATGGTCACTGTATCAATACATAATGAATGGTCACTATATCAATAAATATATATTGAATGGTCATGTATCAATACAATAAGGGTCACTGTATCAATACATAATGAAGGGTCAATATCAATACATAATGAAGGGTCACTATATCAATAAATATATATTGAATGGTCACTATATCAATAAATACATAATGAATATCAATAAATACATAATGAATGAATGGTCACTGAATATCAATACATAATGAATGGTCACTGTCACTATATCAATAAATATATATTGAATGGTCACTGTATCAATACATAATGAATGGTCACTGTATCAATACATAATGAAGGGTCACTATATCAATAAATATTAATTGAATGGTCACTGTATCAATACATAATGAATGGTCACTGTATCAATACATAATGAAAGGTCACTGTATCAATACATAATGAAGGGTCACTATATCAATAAATATATATTGAATGGTCACTGTATCAATACATAATGAAGGGTCACTGTATCAATACATAATGAAGGGTCACTATATCAATACATAATGAAGGGTCACTATATCAATAAATATATATTGAATGGTCACTGTATCAATACATAATGAAGGGTCACTGTATCAATACATAATGAAGGGTCACTATATCAATAAATATATATTGAATGGTCACTGTATCAATACATAATGAATGGTCACTGTATCAATACATAATGAAAGGTCTCTTATATTCCACATATATAGTGATATATCAAGCACATACAATAAATCATGAATGGTCACCAAAGATAGACAATACATTGAAAAGGTCTCTTATATTCCACATATATAGTGATATGCCAGTTAAAAAGTAGCATTGAAAAGGCTTGTTGCCAGTTGTTAGAATGTGAACACCAGACAATGTATTTGGGGTCACCTCACTTATGCCAATACGTCATAACCACCTCATCTTGACTGGAGTACATTCATCTAGAGCCTTGTTTTTCCACTGTGACTTACAGAGCTTACCGCTGAGCATATCCAAGAGCAAAGCACATCATTACAATATATGAACTACCTTTTGCAAGAACACCAAAGCTGTGTATAATATTTTCATATACCCTGAAGATTTACGTCCTTCCTACAACTATTTTAAATATGTTCACTTTGCTAATTGACACCTCAAATGTGTATCTCTGTCTTTGCACATCAATTTACCCTTAAAATACATTTTAATAAATAACAAAGAAACTATAAAGAAATACTTGACCACTGTTCCATTGACATGTTGCACTGTGTGAAAATATAAATATCTTCCAGTTTGCCAGCCAAAGACCACCCTACCATAGGAAATACTTTGAGCGCAAGCAGTCAACTGATCATCCCTGAGTTCTGACAGAAAACACCTGTCAAGGAAAGACGGGCCCTAAAAATACAACTTCCAACCAGAACAATTCCTAAACACTGTCTCGTCTCCACTTCGGAATGTAATTAAAACATTCTTGCAATGGAAGACTCTAGCTTTCAGGGTCGAGTGCATAACGAAGTCATTGCTTTTTTTAATGTTTACTTCTCTGGCACTGACGGCAACAATAGAATATATAGTGTTCAGCACTTAAATATCCAGCCCTTGGGTAAGGAGTGCAAAAGGACAAATGTGGTTTTAGTATGAGATAATTGACAGGGATAAACAGGTGCTGTGTGTTGTCCATGGGTGTCCCCCATGAACCCTGAGAATTCCAGTAAGTCACTGTGCTGTGGAAGATTGCTCCTCTTAGTGAATATGTAGCCTTTTCCTCAGAAGGGGACAGCAAAATGGCAGAGGATTTGGGGACAGAGAACGGAAGGATTTCGAAAGTGTCCCTGCACTCCACAGCCTAAGACTCACTCCTGAAGATTACCAGCCATTACCCACAACTAAGAGTCACAGTATTAAGGCCAGTACGGAGCCTCATTAAAATAGCAATAGCATCAGAACAAGCCTCGTGTGCAACACAGATGTCAGTTTAAATGGGTTGAGAGAACATTTCAACCGTTTGTGGACTAAAGCCCTTCAATTTCTAGGGGAACGCCCCCAGTCCTCCATACCTATTTGCCAATTGACATATTTCAATGAACAAAAGAGAAACCCTCCATCCCAAAGAAAAAATGTGCCGAACAACCCTACTGACTGGTCAATTATGAGTAGCAGGTGGTGGTCTGATTTAAAATGAAGCCTTTTGGTCACTGATATCAAGGGAACAATTGTGTCTATCAATAGGAGCAAGGAGAAGCACAATTGACCAGGACTAGGCTATAAATAGCCACACTACTGCCTCCCCACTCTTCAGTATTAAGACTCGTGAAATGTGTCTTTTAATTTACAGTATTGTTGTGTTACAGTATTGTTCCTATTAAAATTAGAAGCTTACCTGTTTTTAAAACAGATTATTATCATCTATTTTGTAAGGCATTCCAGAGTAGTTCTTTGTCAGCCTCTAATTCAATTATATTATAAATAGATCACATTTACGATTGTTGCATAGATCTGTCAGACCTAGTATGCTATATAGTATACTATATAGTATACTATATACTACACCTCCAACAGGTCAACCCAAAAAATCATTTGCACTAGAAATGAAGGAAATGGTGCCCTCAAATGGTCAAACCATGTAGCTATTTTATACCAAAGTAATTGCTACATTCCAACACAATACTGTATGACATAATAGGCCTACACAAATACAGTGATATTTAAACTAGCTTGAGGAATTGTTATCATTCAAATGATTAATGCTGTATCCTCTTATGTCTAATACAATCTCAGATGTCAAGGTACAGTTTTACCATTAAACTCTTAACAAAACTGTGTCTGAAATGTTTTACATTAACAATCAAGACCATAACAAAAACTCATAAATTCCCATAGAAATCATCTTCACACTTGTGTATTGTAGTGCGCTGTGGACTTCTAAACAGTTTAGATGCTAGCTAGAACATGTAAACATTAAAAAAAGCAAGAGCACAAAAACAAAACATGGCCCTGTTTCTAACATCGAGAAACCCCTCATGTTACCCAATCAACACAATCCTTATCAAACCGCACCTTTCTGTTTCTCAACCTCAACGGACTCACACTGGAGAATCCTGCAGTTCTTTACAGCTTACTGGGTTTTGGATGGCCTCTCCACTACAAAAAAAACAGTGCCATGACTCTGCAAAGAATACATTGTACCTTCAGAAAGTATTCATACCCCTTGACTTATTCCAAATTATTTTGTGTTACAGCCTGAATTCAAAATGTATTAAATGTATATATTTTATTACCCATCTACACACAATACCCCATTACGACAAGGTGAAAACATATTTTTTGAAGTTTTTGCAAATGTATTGAAAATGAAATACAGAAATATCTAATTTATGTAGTATTCACACCCCTAAGTCTTTCTGGGTTTATTTGCCCCTAATTATTTTCAAAAATGTTCAAGATCTGTCAAATTGGCTGCTATTGATGACTGCTAGACAACCATTTTCAGGTCTTGCCATAGATTTTCAAGTAGATTTTTAGTCAAAACTAACTCGGCTACTCGGGAACATCACTGTCTTCTTGATAATCAACTCCAGTGTAGATTTGTGTTTTAGGTTATTGTCCTACTGAAAGGTGAATTCATCTCCCAGTGTCTGGTGGAAAGCAGACTGAACCAGGTTTTCCTTCAGGATTGTGTCTGTGCTTAGCTCTATTCTGTTACTTTTTTATCCTGAAAAACTCCCCAGTCCTTAACAATTACAAGCATACTCATAACATGATGCAGCTACCACTATGCTTTAAAATATGGAGAGTGATACTCAGTAATGTGTTGTATTGCATTTGCCCCAAACATAACACTTTGTATTCAGGACAAAAATGTAATACCATTGCACATTTTTGCAGTACTACTTTAGTGCCTTGTTGCAAACAGGATGCATGTTTTTGAATTTTTTATTATGTACAGGATTTCTTCTTTTCACTCCGTCAATTAGGTTAATATTGTGGATTAACTACAATGTTGTTATCCATCCTCAATTTTCTCCTATCACAGCCATTTAACTCTGTAACTCTTTTAAAGTCACCATTGGCCTCATTGTGAAATCCCGGAGTGGTGTCCTTCCTCTACGGCGACTGAGTTAGGAAGGATGCCTGTACCTTTGTAGCGACTGGGTGTATTGATACACCATCCAAAGTGTAATTAATAACCAGCTCAAAGGGATATTACATTTCTGCTTTTTTAAATATTTCTTTATCTAAATTTAATCAATTTTGAATTCAGGCTGTAACAACAAAATGTGGAACAAGTCAAGATGTGTGAATACTTTCTGAAAGGCACTGTAAATATAATTTTAGACACAGCAGCAGAACATAATGATACTTGTCAATAAAGGTGTGTGTACACTGTTTGTCCTGAAGTTGCACAATGCTACCTCTCTCTCAGGGGTCCTCTGGAAAACAACGTCCAGAGAGATACAGTTCCAACGCAGAGGAAGAGGAGGAGGAAAACCCACAAGGTTACTGGTACAATGGAGCACTGATCAGAACCTTTACTTTCCAACAATCTACCCTTTCTTAAATATTATAAGTGACAATAATGGAACATAATTTTGTGTTGAAAACAGAGCTGGAGATATACACTGAGTGTACAAAACATTAGGAACATCTGCTCTTTCCACGACAGACTAACCAGGTAAAGCTATGATCCCTTATTGATGTCACTTCTTAAACACACTCAAATAAGTGTATATGAAGGGGAGGAGACAGGTTAAAGATGGATTTTTAAGCCTTGAGACATGGATTGTGTATGTGTACCATTCAAAGCCTGAATGGGCAAGACAAAAGATGTAACTGCCTTTAAAACGGGATACGGTAGTAGGTGCCAGGAGCACCGGTTTGAGTGTCAAGATCTGCAACGCTGCTGGGTTTTTCATGCTCAACAGTTTCCCATGTGCACTAAGAATGGTCTACCACCCAAAGGACATCCAGTCAACTTGACACAACTTTGGGAAGCATTGGAGTCAACATGGGCCAGCATCCGTGTGGAACGGGTTCGACACCTTGTATGTAGAGTCCATGCCCCAACGAATTGAGGCTATTCTGAGGGTAAAGGAGGGTGCAACTCAATATTAGGAAGGTGTTCCTAATGTTTTGTACAGGCAGTGTACGTTCAAGTTCTGCAGAACGTATGCTTCAAATAAATGAATTCAATGTCAAGACGGCTAAGTTACACACGTCATTACCTTTATGCACATATAGGAAACCAGATGCTGCTCCGTATGCGTTGGACACCTCACAGCTGTACAGACCACTGAAGTCAGGGCCCACCTTCACTAACACCAACAAGCCCCCAGTCTCATTGAGATTTGATATATTCAGTCTAAGACAAATGTAGACGCATAGCAAAACATAGATGTTGACACTGATCCTTAGAAAATGGGTTGGGGGAAATGAAATACTGTGAACAACTGACCTCTTCCATGTGAACTCTGTTGGAGGGCGGTTGGCGTCTACTAAACACTGAAACGCAGGTGCCTGGGGTGCGCGCTCATTCATGATTTTGACCGAATTCTTTGTCTGTAGAACAGGCAAAAAGTTGTACCACATTATTTCTGTGCTGTTACTGTTGTGTCTAATATGGAGTAGAAACACTGCGGCTGTTGTCATTCAGAATACTCACAGTGTACATCTAGCTGGTAGGGGTCAGCTTCCTGCTGGCTCAGAGTGGTGTGGTTCACCAGGCACTGAACCTCCTGTTGGTGTAGGACTCTGGAGGGCTCTCCCTTCAGGTGGACCCTCACCGTGGCGGTGGCGTCTGGGTTCAGTGTAGTGTTGGTTGAGGTTGTCAGACTCAGTGGTTGTCTTGCACTAGCTATGCTCCATTGTACCTCAGCGGGGGGCTTGGCGGTAGCCGCTGTGCATGTGGCCAAGATGCTCTCCTGCCCCTCAGCAACCACTGGAAGTCTCCACAGCAACTGAAATCACAGGAGGAACTATTGGGGGAAAAAAACACATTAAACACATTGACAATATGAATGTATGTCTTTATATACTTTAAAACCTAACCCTTGAATAGCAGGTAAAGGAACACCCTTAACATAATTGTATCAAACGATTCATTCCATTGGGGAAATACATGATAAATAACCTCTTACTTTTGACATTGAGGTGGAGCTTTGTCTTGTATGGCCCACTGGGGAACTCAGTGAAGATGCAAGTGTGGACGCCCTCATCAGTCAGGGACACATCCCCCAGTCGGACAGAGCCCACCAGTGCTGTGGTGTTCCCAATGAAGCCCACCCTGTCCACTCGCCCTTTGACATGTGATGGACCATAGCTAGGAGTGATGAGGAAGAAGTTGTAGTTGGCACGGTAACCCCTGGTACTCTTCTGCCATGAGATCTGGATGAGCTCGTCTGTCTCTAAGAGCTCACAGGTCAAGTCCATAGCTAGTCACTGTTGGGCGGCCATTGTAAGATATGACTCTGATACTTAAAGGAATATTAGCAAGATGCATAAGAGAGCAAATTCTCAGACTCTTCTTGATATTGTGGAGAACAAATGTTATGGGTTTGCTTTGCATCGTTCCTACACTCACCAACTCCCGTCTGAGTCAGTATGAGAAATATGTTTGATTCTTCATTGGTAGGCTCTCGTGTATGACAACTTCAAGTAAACATCCTAATCTGGTGGGGGGGGGACAAAGTTTAGGCCTATGCATAAGCAAAATTAGAATGAAACGAGCCTGAGATGTAGACCAAGCGGCAAGATTACAACACCAGTAACCTAAACATGGGTCTAGGGGCGGAATGGAACAAGAAACTTCGCCTACGCATTCTTTTCCTTGAGGCCCCCATTATTAGCTATATACTGAGAATAATAACATGCAGGCTAATAATTCAATGTTAAACTGATTGCAGCAATAGGCCGAGTTTATCATTACTCTGATTATCTTGATTCAGCATTGGGTCATAATCGAAGTTTGCTCAGAATTCTAGGCTTGTGCTATCTTACTAATTATTAGGACATGTAAACACCTTAAATCAGAGTTCTAGCAGTGTATTGGATCTGCGCATGTGCTAGCACCAGCTAACCTCTTTTGCGTGAGTGAAGTCGGTTCTGAAAAACTTAAAAAGTATGCATCTTAGAAATTGTTTTCACATTCAAACTTTATGTCCAAACTCAGATTGAAATAACCTTCCCAAAAAGAACATGGTCACTGTGATAGAATCTTTATTTTGATTGCAGATGATTTTCAGCATTTATCATAGTCCCATCAGGTAGCCTGATTTCAGATGTGTCCATGTAAACAGGATTATTATGGAAATCGTTCTTCTTGCAAAGCATGTAAACATTTTAATCAAACTAATATATTCATCTGCACACAAAAACAAGTTCACCAGGCCTATTGGGCTAAAAATGGACCAGCTCATCTGGCATTTGCCCAAAATGCCAAACGGCCAATCTCTCCATTATGTCTACTGGGAGAAGATTTAATAAAGTTCTGGAACTTCCGCTCACCATTGCTGTTAGCCTATATTTTGCCTTCGGTCAGAGCCGTATCTATTGGTCTACTACAGGGTTCCCCAACTGGCGGTGGTTTTATTATGCCCCCAAGCTTTGTTTTTGTAAGCAAGTTGCAAGTTTGAAATTACGAGGTTTTAGCCAAATATGATATCTGTTTGGGATGCTTGCGGTCAATTTGCAGTCTACAAATGATTTGTAATTATGTTCTGGACCCGTGACCATCCACTCAATAAAGGTTTTTATGTGAATGAATCTACACTGAACAACATTACAAAAGCAATATGCTACAATTTCAAAGAATTGAATGAGTAACAGTTCATATAAGGAAATCAGTCAATTGAAATGAATTCATTAGGAACTAATCTATGGATTTCACATGACTGGGAATACAGATATGCATCTGTTGGTCACAGATACCTTAAAAAAAGTAGGGCGTGGATCATAAAACCAGTCAGTATTTGGTAACCACCCTTTGCATCATGCAGCGTTTGCCCACTGATGTCGGTGATAACGCCGAACTGCAGTCAGGTCAAGATCCTGGTGGAAATTAATGCAGTCGTGCCAATTGCACGTTCCCTCAAAACTTGACATCTTTGGCATAGTGTTGAGTGACAGAACTGCGCATTTTAGAGTGGCCTTTTATTGTCCCCAGCACAAGGCATACCTGTCTAATGATCATGCTGTTTAATCAGCATCTTGATATGCCACACGTGTGAGGTGGATGGATTATTTTGGAAAAGGAGAAATGCTCACTAACAAGGATGTAAACAAATTTGTCAACAACATTTGAGAGAAATCTGCTTTTTGTGCATGTGAACAATTTCTGGGATATTTTATTTCAACTCATGAAACATGGGACCAACACTTACATGTTGCATTTACAGTGCCTTGCGAAAGTATTTGGCCCCCTTGAACTTTGCGACCTTTTGCCACATTTCAGGCTTCAAACATAAAGACATAAAACTGTATTTTTTTGTGAAGAATCAACAACAAGTGGGACACAATCATGAAGTGGAACGACATTTATTGGATATTTCAAACTTTTTTAACAAATCAAAAAACTGAAAAATTGGGCGTGCAAAATTATTCAGCCCCCTTAAGTTAATACTTTGTAGCGCCACCTTTTGCTGCGATTACAGCTGTAAGTCGCTTGGGGTATGTCTCTATCAGTTTTGCACATCGAGAGACTGAATTATTTTTCCCATTCCTCCTTGCAAAACAGCTCGAGCTCAGTGAGGTTGGATGGAGAGCATTTGTGAACAGCAGTTTTCAGTTCTTTCCACAGATTCTCGATTGGATTCAGGTCTGGACTTTGACTTGGCCATTCTAACACCTGGATATGTTTATTTTTGAACCATTCCATTGTAGATTTTGCTTTATATTTTGGATCATTGTCTTGTTGGAAGACAAATCTCCGTCCCAGTCTCAGGTCTTTTGCTCCATCAGGTTTTCTTCCAGAATGGTTCTGTATTTGGCTCCATCCATCTTCCCATCAATTTTAACCATCTTCCCTGTCCCTGCTGAAGAAAACCAGGCCCAAACCATGATGCTGCCACCACCATGTTTGACAGTGGGGATAGTGTGTTCAGGGTGATGAGCTGTGTTGCTTTTACGCCAAACATAACATTTTGCATTGTTGCCAAAAAGTTCAATTTTGGTTTCATCTGACCAGAGCACCTTCTTCCACATGTTTGGTGTGTCTCCCAGGTGGCTTGTGGCAAACTTTAAACAACACTTTTTATGGATATCTTTAAGAAATGGCTTTCTTCTTGCCACTCTTCCATAAAGGCCAGATTTGTGCAATATACGACTGATTGTTGTCCTATGGACAGAGTATCCCACCTCAGCTGTCATTCTGACATTCTCTCAACCAGCTTCATGAGATAGTCACCTGGAATGCATTTAAATTAACAGGTGTGCCTTGTTAAAAGTTACATTTGTGTTATTTCTTTCCTTCTTAATGCGTGTAAGCCAATCAGTTGTGCTGTGACAAGTTAGGAGTGGTAAACAGAAGAGAAACAGAGAATAAGTTCATTAGAGTTAACTGCACCTCAGATTGCAGACCAAATAAATTCACAGAGTAACAGGCACATCTCAACATCAACTGTTCAGAGGAGACTGTGTGAATCAGGCCTTCATGGTCAAATTGCTGCAAAGAAACTAGAGGTCGACCGATTAATCGGAATGGGCTGATTTCAAGTTTTCATAACAATCGGAAATCTTTTTTTTTTTTTTACACCTTTATTTAATCTTTATTTAACTAGGCAAGTCAGTTAAGAACACATTCTTATTTTCAATGACGGCCTAGGAACGGTGGGTTAACTGCCTCGTTCAGGGGCAGAACGACAGATTTTCACCTTGTCAGCTCGGGGGATCCAATCTTGCAACCTTACAGGTAACTAGTCCAATGCAATAACGACCTGCCTCTCTCTCGTTGCACTCCACAAGGAGACTGCCTGTTACGCGAATGCAGTAAGCCAAGGTAAGTTGCTAGCTAGTTAAACTTATCTTATAAAAAACAGTCAATCAATCAATCATAATCACTAGTTAACTACACATGGTTGATGATATTACTAGATATTATCTAGCGTGTCCTGCATTGCATATCATCTGACTGAGCATACAAGTATCTAAGTATCTGACTGAGCGGTGGTAGGCAGAAGCAGGCACGTAAACATTCATTCAAACAGCACTTTCGGGCGTTTTGCCAGCAGCTCTTCGTTGTGCCTCAAGCATTGCGCTGTTTATGACTTCAAGCCTATCAATGCGGCTGGTGTAACCGAAGTGAAATGGCTAGCTAGTTAGCGCGCGCCAATAGCGTTTCAAACGTCACTCGCTCTGAGCCTTGGAGTGGTTGTTCCCCTTGCTCTGCATGGGTAATGCTGCTTCGGGGGTGGCTGTTGTCGTTGTGTTCCTGGTTCGAGCCCAGGGAAGAGTGAGGAGAGGGACGGAAGCTATACTGTTACACTGGCAATACTAAAGTGCCTAGAAGAACATCCAATAGGCAAAAGTTAATGAAATACAAATGGTATAGATGGAAATAGTCCTATAATTCCTATAATAACTACAACCTAAAACTTCTTACTTTCTTATTGAAGACTCATGTTAAAAGGAACCACCAGCTTTCATATTTTCTCATGTTCTGAGCAAGGAACTTAAACATTAGCTTTCTTACATAGCACATATTGCACTTTTACATTCTTCTCCAACACTTTGTTTTTGCATTATTTAAACCTAATTGAACACGTTACATTATTTATTTGAGGCTAAATTGATTTTATTGATGTATTATATTAAGTTAAAATAAGTGTACATTCAGTACTGTTGTAATTGTCATTATTACAAATAAATAAATCAAATCAAATCAAAATCACCCGATTAAACGGTATCGGCTTCTTTAGTCCTCCAATAAATCGGTATCGGCGTTGAAAAATCATAATCGGTCGACCTCTAAATGAAATCACTACTAAAGCACACCAATAAGAAGAGACTTTCTTGGGCCAAGTTACACGAGCAATGGACATTAGACCAGTGGAAATCTGTCCTTTGGTCTGACGAGTCCAAATTTGAGATTTTTGGTTCCAACCGCTGTGTCTTTGTGAGACGCAGAGTAGGTGAACGGATGATCACTGCATACACATGCACGGTTTCCCACCGTGAAGCATGGAGGAGAAGGTGTGATGTTGTGGGGGGTGCTTTGCTGGTGACACTGTCAGTGATTTATTTAGAATTCAAGGCACACAGCAATCTGCAGCGATATGCCTTCCCATCTGGTATGTGCTTAGTGGGACTATCATTTGTTTTTCAACAGGACAATGACCCAAGACACCTCCAGGCGGTGTAAGGGCTAATAATAATTCAGTGTGTTTTTTTTTGTTAATTACAGCTGCATAGCTAATGTTTTTCTTTGGTGTACAAACACTTTTTCATATCAATATTTTACATACATGTGATTGTAAAAGTTTTGTATATTTTGGTTTGGCCCATCGCGGGTTATCTGTATTTCCGTGCCCCCTTGTTCTCTTTTGCCTGACCTTCGGCTAGCAAGGTGCCTGAGAGCTAGGACTGCACCAAGGGTTAACATAATGTGTGTTGTCTCTTCGTGTGCAGGGCAAATAAAAATAATTCAACTAGCAGACCTTCAGTTGTGGCAGCGTCCTAATTAAAAGTACACAATGCAGAACGAACCACCGTACAAACTGGTGCCGCGACCTGCCGACTGGTCAGCCCAAGCCGACCACCGGAGCTGTGTATGTGGAGGAGATGCGCGATCTGCGCCTGCGCACTTGTTGATGGTTTGCTATAAGTGAATGTATACTGTAAATAGTGAAGGTGAATGTAGCATATTCACTAGATGAGGCTATTGGTGTTTATTTGCATGTTTTCAGGGAATTTGTTTATTGCATTTTTTTTTGTGTATTTGTCTGCAGTAAATTACATTGTATTTTAGTGCTCTATTGAGCCATGGAAGACTCAACTCCATAAGATTAGTTATGCTGGCGATTTTAGTGTGGGTAGAGGGAGGGGTGTCCTTGCATTTACACCACTTGTACAGTCAGCTCCTGGGAGTAGTGTTTGCTAGTCCTGAGTTTACAAGCACTGGGAGGGGTAGGCTGTTTACTCCACCTGACCAGGGTATCCCACCTCTGTCTTTTGATGTACCATCATCCCTAGTCCTCAGTAATAATGGGACACCTCCGAGTCAGCTTTAGTGACCTCATTAAGCAGATTGGTTCAGAGATAGATTCTCCTATCAGAGCGAGTTTACTGCAGCCTGGGGCTTCAAGTCTTTCTCCTGCCCATTCCCCTCACCAACCCCAGCAGTTTCCCCTGCCTGAACAATGTGGGTCAACTTTTATTGATGCGTCCAAGCTGAATTTGGTTGTGAAGTCAGAGGTTAGTGCTCCACCTCTCTTTAGGGGTGATGGCACAGATAAGTACTCTGTCCTGGAGTGGGAGGAGCTAATGGGAGTCTACCTAGAGAAGAGGGGTTGCACTGGGTCTGAGAATGTTGGGGAGGTGATGTCTAGGCTCGTGGGGAGGGCACGGAATGTGACCAGTCTGGATGCGTAACAACCCCGTTGTCACAGATGTTAAGGCAGTATTCAATGTTCTCAAGCAACACTTTGGGGATACTGTCTGCTCAGGTATGCCATTAGTTGATTTCTATTCAATTAAACCATATGCTAATGAGGGTCCACTAGATTTCTGGATTAGGCTTAACAAAGCTGCAGAGGCAGCTGAACAGTACCTTGTAAGTGAGGGTAGAACCTTGCGCAATCAGTGCTCAGAGTTGGCAGTCATGTTTGTACGCAACTGTTCTGATAAAGAGTTGGCCCAAGTGTTCAAATGCAAACCCCTTCGTGACTGGACAGCCAGTGAGGTACAGGATCGTTTGGATGAACTGTTAAGGGAGCGTAAAGCATGTAGAACACAACTTTCACAGCAGGTGGCTGCTGTCTTTGACTCCCCCCAGGAGGAAGTGGATCCTGTGAGCAGACCTAATAGATTGGCGTTTTCTCGATGTGGCCGTGAACCAGAACAGGCCCCATCTGTATCCGAGGGTGGGACATTAGAGAAAGTTTTGAGTTTGTTTGAGAAGGCTCTTCTCAGCAATACTCAGTCTGTGAAAACAGTTTCCCAAACGTGAGCGTGAGTGCGCCGTCTGTGGAAGCACTAATCACTAGACCAGAGCTCACTGTCAGATGCACCAGCTGTGTTTCAAGTGCTTCTCTCCTGGCCACATGAGCTTTGACTAGTGAGACTGGGAAGCGGAAGAGCCCTGGGGATGGACAGACTGGCAGGTCTCAGGAAAACTAGAACGCCTCCATTCTGATGAGGGCAATGTGGGGCTGTCTAATTTTTCCTCCACTGATGATGATATCCAATCCGTTTATTCTTATTTTTGTGAGTCAGTACCCAAGAACAACACAGTAATTTTTCAGAACACAATGACAATTACTCAGAATGACAGTTTGTTTTACACCACCGTGCTGGTACAGGATAAAGTTGAGCTGGAGGGGATGTTAGATAGTGGATCCATGGCTACTACTCTGCGCGCAGATATTGTACCTCGGTTGAGGGAGGCAGGAGTGGTAGAGGGGAACTTTCTAGCTCCTTCAGACATCATCCTGGTGGGTTGTGGTGGGACGCAAACTAGCCCAGTGGGCATGTGTGACTTAAAAATACAGCTTTATGGCTTCAGTTATGTCGTCCCAGTGCTTATTGTAGATGGGCAGGTTGATGAACTCATTGTGGGCACGAACGTGTTGAAGTCTCTGATTAGACCGTTCAAATCGAATGACAGCTACTGGCGGGTGGTGGGTACGCCAAGTCCTTCTGGCTAGTGTGATGACAGCCAGTTCTTGCGTCTCCTATCAAATCAGGAGAGATGGAGAGGAGACTACATCCCAGATAAAGTGGACACCATTAAGTTGAAGAGAGCAGTAACACCCCAACCCATGAGTGAGCATCTGGTGTGGGGCCGCCTACCCCCAAAGACAAAACTCTCTTTGGGCAGTACTGTTGTTGAGCCCAGCACGTCTCGTTGTGTGAATCGACAAATACTAGTAGGGAGAGTAGTTACGCCTCTGTGGGAAGATGGGTGGCTCCCTTTGAAGATTGTGAATCCAACAACTTCGCCAGTTACCCTGAGACAAAATGCTAAAGTGGCAGATGTGTATCCTTGCATTGCATTGGAGGATTTTGATGATGTCAAGCAGCAAGCAGCTTACCAGAACGTGGCAAAAGTACAATGTGACAGCTCACATGGCAGTCTTTACAGCTAAGAGTTCAGTTGGTGGCAGTGTAGTTAATGGCAACAGTACACTGAGAAATATTGGACTTCAAGGCCTGTCTGTTGAGGGGTGTCCAGTTTCTCAGTTCTGGAAAGACAAACTCGTCGGTTTAATTGAGAAGTATGACACAGTGTTCTCTAGACATAGCCTGGATTGTGGAGAGGCAAAAGAGTTCTGCCATCGCATACGACTGACTGATGACCGCCCATTTCGATTACCCTGTCGTAGGCTTTCTCCAGCTCATTACCAAAAACTGGAGGAAAAGGAAATAGTCAGAAAACCCAGCAGCGAGTACGCCTCACCATTGGTGTTGGCATGGAAAAAGAATGGGGACTTGCGTCTATATACTGACTTTAGGTGGTTAAACGCCCACACAGTAAAGGATGCTCATCCCCTGCCTCATCAGGCTGATGTACTGGCTGCGCTGGGAGGTAATGCCTTCTTCAGCACAATGGGCTTGACCTCAGTGTACTACAATGTGCCACTGCAATGAAAGGATAAGAAATACACTGCCTTTTCCTTTCCTTTAGGTCTGCACGAGTACAATCGTTTACCTCAAGACCTTTTCAACAGCCCAGCTACTTTTATGAGAATGATGCTGACCATCTTTGGTGACCAAACTTTCTAAGTCTCCTTTGCTATTTGGATGATCTGATGGTTTTTGCTAAGACGGAGAAAGAGAGTCTGCAGAGACTTGAGATGGTTTTTCAGCGGTTGCAGGAGCACAATCTTAAACTGTCTCCGTCTAAGTGCATGTTTTTGAGGAGGTCTGTTAAGTTTTTGGGCCACATATTTCTCAGGAGGGCATAGCCACTGACCCTGCTAGGGTTCAAACCATTTTAAATGTAACTGAGAGTGAGATGATGGAAGCTGATGGTGTCACTCCGTCCCCTAGCAAAATCCGTTATTTCCTTGGTATGGTAGTATACTATCAACACTACATTGAGAATTGTTCCATGGTTGCTAGTTTCAGCTGACTACAGGTCAGAAGAAGCCTAGGAGAGGCAAGGGCAGAAAGAGGCCTGGTCCCTCTTGCAGGCTCACTGCTGCAGACTGGACTGCCGAATGTCAATTCGCTTTTGAAGCTTTGAAAGCAGCACTAGTTGACCAGGCGCTGCTGGCTCATCCAAATTTTTCTCAGCCATTTTTACTTTCTGTTGATGCATCTACTAGTGGTTTGGGAGCTGTACTATCCCAAGTGCAAGATGGGAAGGCCGTAGCCAGGCCAATAGCTTTTGCTAGTAAGTCTCTTAATCATGCACAATCCAAGTATCCTGCTCACCGGCGGGAATTTCTAGCCATGAAATGGGCAATTCATAATAAATTCAGCCATTGGCTGCTAGGGCATAAGTTTACTGTGTGGACTGACAACAATCCACTCAAATATATTCTTACAAAGCCGAGACTTGATGCATGCGAGCAGAGATGGGTTGCAAAACTGGCACCCTTTGATTTTGATATCCAGTACATACCAGGGCCCAAGAATGTCATTGCTGATGCTTTGAGCAGAGAGCCATTTGTCCGCTCCAAAGTTCTGCACCGACTGACAAGAATTCCATATGATGTCCTGCTGGAGGAAGCCAGAGGTCTTTGAGTGGATGATGTACAAGACATGTTCCGTCTCTCCTGTGAAAAGCCTGAGGCTGGCTGTAGAACGTCTATGGCTCCTGGGAGTGAGTTGAGTAGAGCTGGAGATAATGTCAGTGGGTTGGTTTCCTGTGAAGAGGTGTCTGCTGTCCTCCATGCTCACCACTGATGGGGTGATGGTGCCACAGTGAGGGCCGTTTCACATGTGCAGCATCTTGAGAAGTTGATGTCCATGGGTCAGAGCCCTTGACCTGTCCTTACACACAAGGAGCTGTGTGATAACCAGTCACTGGATCCTATCATCAGCAGAGTCATGTTCTTTGTAGATAGAGGCCGGTGCCCATCTAGGAGAGAGCGAGTCCTTGAAGCTAAAGAAACAGTTTATACTCTGGGGAAACCTCACCACGCGGTTAGGGATTCTGTATCATGTCTCAAAACACCCAGTGAGTAAGAAGAAAATATTCCAGTATGTCGTACCTGTGTCTTTGAGAGGCGTTGTGTTGAAGAGAGTTCATGATGATGCTGGCCATCAGGGTCAGCAGCGCACATTGTGGCTCACGAGACAGCGGTTTTACTGGGAATCTATGGAGAAGGATGTCAAGGAATACATGGCCCACTGTAAGAGATGTGTGTTGAGTAAAGCACCTGAGCCTGAAGCAAGAGCTCCACTTGTCTCCATTGTGACAACGGCACCTTTAGAACTTGTATGTATTGATTTCTGGACTGCAGAAGATGCAAACAATAAGTCTATTGATGTGTTAGTAGTGACTGATCACTTTTACTAAGCTGGCCTGTGCGTATCCATGTCCAAACCTGTCTGCTAAGACTGTTGCTCGTGTTCTCTGGAATAATTTATTCTGCATTTATGAGTTCGCTGATTGTATTCATTCTGACAGGGGTGCTAACTTTGAGAGTTTACTTATTGCAGAATTACTTCAGTTATCTGGTGTTGAAAAGTCCCACACCACACCTTATCATCCCATGGGTAACGGTCAAGCAGAATGTATGAATCACACACTGGGTGGGATTATTAGAGCTCTGCCAGCTAGGTCCAAGGCTAAATGGCCTCAGATGTCGAACACATTGACATTCTCCTATAACTGCACTGTTCACGAGACTACTGGGTTTCCGCCCTTCTTCTTGATGTTTGGACGCACCCCTAGGTTGCCAGTAGATGTTATGTTTGAAAGTGTGCTGTTGGATGGGGACACAGTAGATGTGGATAAGTATGTCCAGTCTCTGAGTGAGGATATGAGAGAGGCCATGACATTGGCTCAGCAGCATGCCAGTAAGCAACAAAAGAGACAAGCCGAGGTCTACAACAGACGGTCTAAGGGTCACTCGGTGCAGAAGGGAGACAGAGTTCTACTTGCTAACAAGGGGGAGAAGCACCTCATGCACCAATTAATGCTGTTAATCCTATGACCAGAGAAAGTTAAATAGTCCTCGATATTAAAAAAGACAAGCCGCTACTAATAACAATACAAGCTTATCGAAGCACTTTGCTATACTCATTCATTATAGCTGAAGTGCTGGTTGTAAGCGAGAGGAAGTAGGGAGAATGTTCAACACTTATGAGCCATAAAATGTGCAAAGTGTTGACAGTTAGGAATAACAACTTAAACACAACTTACTCATAAAAACAGCAGCTCTTTGCTGTAATCTTTGAGTCTCTCTCTAGTCAGTTTTAAAAGTTTTTAAAATGTCAAGTATCCATTTTGCTATGTGTTCGAAGCTTCTTTTTACAGTCTATGGCTCGAGGAAACTGAGCAGACGCGGTGATCTGATCTATCTGATTGGCCAGCGTTAGACCTATAGGTGCTATGGTAGACCGGAGTACTACCTTCAGACACATGAAATGGTTCAAAATGCAACCATTTTTGCCTTCCCGGCGATAGGGCCACATAATCAAGTGCACCTACTGCCAACATCACAAAACCAAAAATAAACGCAAGGCTTTATCAGTTTCTAAACCGAGGCGTAACATCTCTAGACTTTTGGAAACGCTTGCCAAGCAGACCAGGCCAGGGTTTGGGAAGTTAAACATTCGCCCTTCGTTTAAAAAATTATAATCTAAAGACACAACCTATATTCCAGCCAGTGTCTTAAGTAGTTGAACATGTTATTACTCCAAACCCATGAAAGTGTCAAACTGACACATTTTCATCAACAACAACGTTATATTGAAGGAGTGCCTTTGATTTGACAGCAGTCCGGCACAAGACAAACACTACACCTGATGATGTGTTTCGGCTCATTAGCAACATTGCATGATCGTGGATTTCAGGTGGCGGTGGGTTTTGCTATAGGGGAAGCAATTTGCCTATCTTCGTACTGTTCTGCCTTTTGACTTTATCATTGTTTTTTTCCCCAGAAATGTTTGGTGATCAACTAGGAATATGGATGCCCATTCCGGACAAAAAAACATGTTATGTCGATCATGTCTAAAAAAAGGTTTGATACCAAGTTTAAATTTCGAAATACGTAAATCAAAATGTAAATATCTAGTTAACGCTTTTGTGTCAATATTGTTTTTATTGAAACAATCAAAATGTTTATGCCAAATGCCAGTTCGCCAAACTGCTGATCTCTGCAACTTGGCCATCTAGAAATCCCCGATCAGTTTGTAGGTGATTTAATGGCAATGTTAGCTAGCTAACCTAATGCTACAAATGAATTTGAATCAGGTCTTTCTTTATTACATCACTGTTTGGATCAGTTGCAAAAACATTGACAACTTTGTATTTGTAGTCGACTTTGTTTTGAAGTTATCCTCGGTCACAGAAAAATCATGTAATTCTATTTTTAGGCCCAAAAAAAAAGCACCAGGCCAGGGTTTCATGTTCATGTTACCTTTTCTACAAGTGGTCTGTGCCAGGCGTTAGATTAAGAGCTTTTTCAAGTGCAATGGTTTTGGGAAACAGCTCGGAGATTTAACGATGCTCCTACAAAGGCTCTAATGATAAACTTGACCCTTTTTGGAAAACCCTCTTTGCGTTCGAAACACATAAGACAGACATTTCCCCTCAGCCATCAAATTAATTTGAGTTGACCGCCCTTGTCCGGAAATGTGCCATTCGTTCGTCCCATGGTTGTTTTCAGTGATCATGGAACTGTTGTGTGTGTGCTTTATATGCACTACAGTCATTTGACTGCATTTCATATCTTGGCTAGAAGACAAAGCATGCTAGCCATCCGACAATATCAGGTAAATCGAAAATTACTATGTATAAGTGTGATGTCAGGGAAAGTTGTATGCGCTAGATAGTTTCCAAAAGCTAACTAAACAAAAACAATTACTTTTACGATACGTGTTTGTGCCATCATGTGCATTAGTAGCAACATTTCTCACTTATTTACATTTGTTTTTACTTACACCTGTATGTTGACTTTTCCATATGGATGTTGGTTTTAAATTTTGCCTGACTTTGTACATCCGTTAAGAAATCGCGAATTGAATTATGGGGCGTCCAGAGGGAACGGAGTTGTATGATCACGAACGAGGGCTAAGGGTCTTACGTTGCTAATTTACCTTGCTTTGCTAATTGTTTGGACAGCAAAGACGGCCTCGGGGATTCCCCCAATGGCAAAAGGCGAGGGTAAATGGAGGAGGGTGTGTCTATTAATGTGTTTGAAATGCAGCGCCTCTGTGGTGCGGAAAGTGGGAAACCAAAGAGTTAATCTACCATTTATTTCATCCTCTGAAAAACGTGTTCGTACAGTGGCCTCTTCTGGACATAAATATTTTTCAGTCAGACCGTATTTATATATTTTTTTGTATTTTTTTCTGACAGACAATGTTTAATTAATCAGCCATAATTAATTCCGACAATGTAAATTATTTGGGCCATGAATTTCTAATTGTGCAAAAATGTAAATTCATGGGCCAAATTGACATTATGAATTAATTAAACATGTAAAATACAAATATGTTACGTAAATTATCAAAATACGTGATACATTTTGTTGCTACAAAATAAAAATGAATTGTGGAGAAGTTTCAGACCAGATTATCGGCTTTTTCTCTCTGCCTGCAATTGTCGTAAATGCATTGCAAAGCCACAAACTGTCGTGCTACTGCCCCTGATTTTCGGTGTTTGAAACCCCCTTTCGGTCTTTTCGTACGGCACTAAAACTGAAGACGGTATGTTCCCGCTTGAGCTCAGTTACAAATGCAAAAACATAATCTATTAATTATTTTTTGAAGGTAATCATTGTGATTGAATTGTTTCAGAAACATGCCGGCCAAAGGTCCTCTGCAATCTGTCCAGGTTTTCGGACGCAAAGTGAGTCAACTCTGAATTTATTCCACGTGTTGAGCCAACAAACTGACGTTAGCTAGTTAGTACAGCCATGTTAGCCAAATAGACCAGCAATTTGTATTTGACCCCCCCCCCCATTTTTTTTAAATTATAAATTTACATTTGGAAATGTAGGTGACCGTCAATTTGACAACTTTATTGTCAAGCGTCTAAATCTGCCTTGATTGCAGCCAGTGGCATATTGATATGAATAGCTACAAATGTTGCGGCCTGCTAGCTGCGTTAATCATTTAGCTAATTTTATGCCGGAAAGAATTTTCAGCTAAATCAACGCCAATTGTTTGATGTTGTGAGGTAGCTAACGTTTGTTCGCTGATTTATTATGCCACAATACTGCATTAGTTAAACTAGAGTCGTGTTTATTTATTTTTTATTACATCGTCTTTAACTAATTGTACTGTAGCTAGCGAGTTGCCATGACTTGGTCCACTCATCCCTCATGATGTACCTCAGTGTTTGGTTAATACATTGGCTGGCTAATTAGTTTTGCTTATAATAGTACTGTTAATCAGCAATCCCCTGAATGCCTTTTTTGGGTGTTAAACATTTGTGTGTAATGTTAATGTTCTCTGTTTAGCCACACCTGCTTCATAGAAAAGTGCACGTGTAATTAGCGAAAACCTAGCAATTGGTTGTGAACATTACTGTATATTTTGGGGCAGCAGATAGCCTAGTAGTTAGTTTTGGGCCAGTAACTGAAAAGTTGCTGGATCGAATCCCTGAACCGACAAGGTAAAAAAAACTCGTTCTACCCGTAACAAGGCAGTTAACCCACTGTTCCCCGGTAGGCTGTCATTGTAAATAAGAATGTGTTCTTAACTGACTTGCCTAGTTAAATAAAGGTTACACATCTCTTTGCAGAAAACGGCCACCGCTGTTGCTCACTGCAAGAGGGGGAATGGCCTTATCAAGGTGAATGGCAGACCCCTTGAGATGATTGAGCCAGCCACACTCCAGTACAAGGTGAGTCATTAAAGGCATATTGAAATGGACTGTTGTTCAAAATAAGGGATTTGCTCTTCTGCTGGTATCTTTATGAACAATGGCTTGACTTTTGATATTACAATAAAACAGTGTTGTATGGTGTGGCTATTATTAAGCTTTAGCTAATGCAGGCCTATGATAAGAAGGTGGTGCGCCAACTGACTGACAGGTGAACTTGAGGTGAGGAACACTCAGGCCTACCAGTGTTACCCCATAATCTAATTCTTTGTATAAAAAATATATTCTGTTTGAAAATTAATGCATAAGCCTCCTTTGCGTCTATCTGTAGATGCAGTAGCCTTCTGCCATAAAGAAATGCATGTTGGTGTCGTAGCATGCCACCGGCATATCTCTCGCTGTCTTCTGGGGTTAGTCCTAGTTTTTTTTTAGGAATAACCCCAGTGTGTTATATGACGCCTATGCGTGCAAATCCCTAATACATTTAGTGCTCAAATATGCCAGCTGAACTGTGAAAGTAGCCTTAAAAACAATACCAAAAATAGTGTGTAAGGTTTGGCATATGCTACAATCGAAACACAAGGAATGGTGTTTTCTCATTTGGCCAATATCCCTTGTTTATTGAAGGCGCTGGCTGTGCCAGGTCGGATCTGAATACATTTGGATGTCCGGTAAATTTAACCATTTTCCCTGGTATGTTGTCCCGCTACACATTTTCATGAAGGAAACTGAAATCGCATTGTTTTTATGGAGATTTTAGAATATTCACTCCTGCGTTGTCTTGGCTGTCTTGGCCATGTGAACCGTCCTGAGCCATCTGCAGCAGGTTTTCATCAAGGAACTCTGAACTTTGCTGAACTCTGAACTAGTCTCCCAGTATCTGCCGCTGAAAAACATCCCAACAGCATGATGCTGCCATAACCATGCTTTGCCATAGGGATGGTGCCAGGTTTCCTCCAGACGTGAGGCTTAGCATTAAGGCCAAAGAGTTCAATCTTGGTTTCAGACCAGATAATCTTTCTCATGGTCTGAGTCTTTAGGTTCCTTTTAGCAAACTCCAAGTGGACTGTTATGTGCCTTTTACTGAGGAGTAGCTTCCGTATGGCCACTCTACTATAAGGCCTGATTGGTGGAGCACTGCAGAGATGGTTGTCCTTCTGGAGGGTTCTCCCATCTCCACAGAGGAACTCTAGATCTCTGTCAGTGACTATTGGGTTCTTGATCACATCCCTGACCATGGCCCTTCTCCACTGATTACTCAGTTTGGCCAGGAGGCCAGCTCTAGGAACAGTCTTGGTGGTTCCAAACGTCTTCCATTTTAAGAATGATGGAGGCCACTGTGTTCTTTGCCATCTTCAATGCTGCAGATATTTGCTTTGTCATTATGGGATATTGTGTAGATTGCTGATAATTTTATTTATCCATTTTAGAATAGGGCTGTAAACGTAACAAAATCTGGAAGAAGTCCATTTGTCTGAATACTTTCCAAAGGCACTCTATTTTAAATATTTATAAATATGGCTTCAAAATGTTTAGTCTGTTTACCCCTAGCTGATTGTTTGCAGCTGGCTCTGATCTTAGTGTAATGTGACTGGCAGGGAGAGAAGAGCTTGCCTGGTAGTCAGCGAACCCCCAACCTTCTAGCTCATAGACCTGTAGCATTGACTGTGCCACAAACCATAGTGAAGTGGCAGTCGATATCCACGTTTAGAAACACAGGGTTGTCATTTGCCGCAAACATTATTGAGTTAATTCTGGTGGGGGGGGTTCCATTTATTTTACTGTACACGTGGAGGGTCATGTGAGGGGGAACACATTTTGTTGGTGAGGGGGTGCATTTTGACACCTTGAGTTGGACCAGTCCCCTTCTAGTGAATTTGTCCCTTAGGAAACAGTTGCTAACTATTTAATGTATGTGTAACGTGGCTTCTTATAGAGCTGCTGTTGGTTTACTAAGCCCAAGTTCACCGTGGGTCTTCATTCAGCTAAATGTCTGGTTGTGTTTACTTGCTGCATGTGTGTCTGCAGGATATAGACATTGACAAAGTTTCTCTCTGTTGTAGCTGCTGGAGCCAGTGCTGTTGCTGGGCAAGGAGCGTTTTGCTGGAGTTGACATCCGAGTCCGAGTGAAGGGTGGTGGACATGTAGCACAGATCTACGGTGACTTGTTTTTACAACTGGAAGCTGCTCTACTTCACTTTAGCCAGATCATCTCAGTAGAAACTGATGCCTTGATTTGAAATAACTGTACTTGACTGAATATGGCCGTTTGTCTTACGCTGTGCCTTCTCCTTGCAGCTATTCGTCAGTCCATCTCCAAAGCCCTGGTCGCATACTACCAGAAATGTAAGAGAATAATTTTACTGTACACGAAATAATGCATAATCTTGTTTTCAATGGAATATTGCCTCTGTTGATAAAATATTTGAGTGTTACTTTGGACTAATTTTTGCAGGAAGCAATATTGCTATGTTGGGTTTTATCCCTTTTGGATGATGGCGGGTGCATGATTGCTGCGTTTCCATTTGGTCAAGAAAGATGGTTCACTAACTAACCCGCCCTGTTAATATCCCACCAGATGTGGATGAGGCCTCCAAGAAGGAGATCAAGGACATCCTGATCCAGTACGACAGGACCCTGCTGGTTGCTGACCCTCGTCGCTGCGAGTCCAAGAAGTTCGGTGGACCAGGAGCCCGTGCCCGCTACCAGAAGTCCTACCGTTAACCTCTGTACATTTTCATGTAATAAAGTTGAGGGAGAAAATGTTTATGGCCTGTTTCTTTAAACTTGCTTGATGTAATAGTTTCATTAATGACCATCAAGCACTATTTGGAAAGTGTTTTAAAGGTAGACTGCGATAGGATGTAGATGCAGAAAGTAACCGGCATATGGGGTAAATTTCCACAACCAAGAGCGTTGAAGCATGAGGCTCAGCTGTTTTGTTCCCGTGGCAACCACGCTGTGAACGGCGTGAAGCGAACCTGTGCAGATGGTGACCTATGAGGGCAGTCTTGCATCGCTTAATATCTGTGGTGCTGCTTCTGGCAATGCCATTTTATTGTCTACTTTTTTAGTAGTTAAACACTAACCTCTGGGTTTCACGTAAATACATTCAATTAATTGCTAGACTAGAACTGGGTTGTTGAAATGGCTGAAGTGAATAAGCATAGCAGGAGTATGTTATGCTTGCTCTCATCCCACGTCTGCCATGGGGAACCTTGAGCATCACTGCAAGCTTCATGTCATCCCACGTCTTTTCAGCTTGGGGCCATTTCACATTTAACTATGCATTGTGTATTTCAGTCAAATCTTGAATTTGGAATTGTCATTCCAAAAATTATACTTAGTTCTAATCAATTTTAGTGGAGTGCCTTTCAATGTCAGCATTATACTGGTCAAAACCATGAGTCTGTTCAGCTGTTGACAAAGCAAAGGACATACACTGAAGAAAAATATAAACGCAACATGGTAAGTGTTGATCTCATGATTCATGAGCTTAAATATAAGATCCCAGAATGTTCCATACCTACAGGCTCTCATTTTGTGCACAATTTTGTTTACATCCCTGTAGTGAGCGTTTCTCCTTTTCCAAGATAATCCATCCACCAGATATGTGGTGTGTATCAAGAGACTGATTAAACAGCATGATCATTACACAGGTGCACCTTGTGCTGGGGAGAAACTGCCACTCTAAAATGCTACAGATGTCTCAAGTTTTGAGTGCAATTGGTATGCTGACTGCAGAAATGTCCACCAGAGCTATTGCCAGAGAATTTCATGTTAATTTCTATACCATAAACTGCCTCCAATGTTTTAGAGAATCTTCACCTACCGGATCATCTTGAGACCAGCCACCTGGACTGCTGATGATACCGGTACACTTCTGTCTTATAAAGCCCTTTTGTGGGGTTCTGACTGGCAGTGCCTGACTCCCCTGTGAGTGGGCCTATGCCCTCCCATGTCCACCCATGGCTGCGCACTGCCCAGTCATGTGAAATCTGTAGATTAGGCCCTAATGAATTTATTTCAATTGATTTACTTCTATGAACTGTAACTCAGTAAAATTGTTGCATTTTGTGTTTTATATTTTTGTTCTGTGTACTTTTATTGTAAGCATGCCTATTCTAGGCTCCCGGGTGGGGGCAGTGGTCTAAGACACTGCATCTCAGTGCTAGAGTTGTCACTACAGACCCTGTTTTGATTCCAGGCTGAATCGCAACCGGACGTGATTGGGAGTCCCATAGAGCGACCCACAATTGGCCCAGCGTCGTGTGGGTTTAGGCCGTCATTGTAAATAAGAATTTGTTCTTTAACTGACTTGCCTAGTTAAATACATTCATTTTGAATGGACCAAGTTGTCTTGCTCTGTGTTCAGTGCTCAGTTTGTTTTTCTTCTCCTCCACCTAGTCCTAGAATGAACAATGGCCTTCCTCCAGTATATGGGATACATATACCTCCGTCTGTAACATGTTTCTAGATTTGATACTAGTTTTTAGATTTGATACTAGTTTCTATTTTACTTGTGGAATGGATTGGACAGAAGCAGATTTGTTAGATACCTAATTTAAATTTCTCTGATTTCAACTGCTCCCTTTTCACCAGAAGAGGGTGCTGTGTGACAAAGTACGAATCCAATCACACAAACATGTTAACAGCTCAAAATCGAGGCAAAGCTTTGCCTGTTCTAGCACAAGGTTCTTCTGTTCATTAAACTCAATTTCTCTGATCATTGATTCACTCAACTTAATTTCCTCAGTGTGAGCCCCTCACGGGGAAACTATCAGCTATCCATAAGGAGTTTTGGTGATGGAAAAATGTATCAATCAAGAGATCAGAGTATTGTTGCTCCTAAAAGTCAGTTAAATTGTCTTATTTTATATAGTCTCCACTATGGTCAACAGATAAACAGAAATGAGTTGACCATGGAGTTCTCTGTCTGGTGATGAACAAAGACCACCACAGCCACAAACATTGTGCCTGTGCAGATAAATACTCACTTTGGAAGGAGCAGCGTACTGCATGTGGGATTGTTTGTTTCCTGTGCCCAAGGTGTTATTAGGTCCTTCGGGTTTTGTTCATTAACACATTTGCAGGAGAAGCTGTAACATCTGTGGCTGGTTGACCTTGAAGCACAACAGAGCAAAAGGCATGTGGTCTTGGTCTCATTTTTCCTGATTTAAATATAGCTGGTAAACATACCGAAGGTGTAGGCCTACCTCTCTGTTTTCAGTCCCTGGTTATGATACATCCTGTGCAGTCTTTTTACTGAACCATAAATTGTTTGTTCTGCTGCTGCCTCCATTTAAAGTGTGTACCAACCAGTGCAGATGCCCAGGTGAGCGGTGTTGAGCTGAGCCCCAGATGTGCTGTCTCTGTCTAGGCAATGAGCAGGCCTATTTACTGCACTCTAACAATCAACCCAGCAGGGAGGCCCACTGCCACTGTTGTTTACTCTCTGCTCCTGGATCCCTGGCCCTAACCTCTCCTCTACGGCCCTATCCGGCCCTGGTCGTTGACATCAGCACAGAGAGAACCCGCAGTAATATACAGTAGCTGTTAACTAGCCTAACTACCCTACTCAACAAATTGGATGCAGTCTATCACAGTGCAATCCGTTTTGTCACCAAAGCCCCATATACTACCCACCATTGCGACCTGTACGCTCTCGTTGGCTGGCCCTCGCTTCATACTCGTCGCCAAACCCACTGGCTCCATGTCATCTACAAGACCCTGCTAGGTAAAGTCCCCCCTTATCTTAGCTCGCTGGTCACCATAGCATCTCCCACCTGTAGCACACGCTCCAGCAGGTATATCTCTCTAGTCACCCCCAAAACCAATTCTTTCTTTGGCCGCCTCTCCTTCCAGTTCTCTGCTGCCAATGACTGGAACGAACTACAAAAATCTCAAACTGGAAACACTTATCTCCCTCACTAGCTTTAAGCACCAACTGTCAGAGCAGCTCACAGATTACTGCACCTGTACATAGCCCACCTATAATTTAGCCCAAACAACTACCTCTTTCCCTACTGTATTTTATTTATTTATTTATTTTGCTCCTTTGCACCCCATTATTTTTATTTCTACTTTGCACATTCTTCCATTGCAAAACTACCATTCCAGTGTTTTACTTGCTATATTGTATTTACTTTGCCACCATGGCCTTTTTTTGCCTTTACCTCCCTTATCTCACCTCATTTGCTCACATGATATATAGACTTGTTTATACTGTATTATTAACTGTATGTTTGTTTTACTCCATGTGTAACTCTGTGTCGTTGTATGTGTCGAACTGCTTTGCTTTATCTTGGCCAGGTCGCAATTGTAAATGAGAACTTGTTCTCAACTTGCCTACCTGGTTAAATAAAGGTAAAATAAAAAAATTAACTCCTTTTGGGATTGGGATGCAATGGCAATTATAGAATATTTACTTTGAGAGTTGTAGAATATGTAATGATATTTAATCATTAAACTTGTTAGGTAAAAACCTTTGGTGTGTCCAAATGATGTCATTTACTTATTTTAAATAGTCTCCACTATGGTCAACAGATAAACAGAAATGAGATGACCATGGAGTTCTCTGTCTGGTGATGAACAAAGACCACAGCCACAAATATTGTGCCTTTTGCTCTGTTGCTCTGTTGAGGTACAGTGTGGACCACATTGGGGTACTAAACACTTGTACACACACTGGTGCACCTGGATTTCCTCTGTTCACACCTCATTTTGCCTCCGCTAATCACACAAACAATAGAGGTGTTGGTCCAGGATGCATTTTGTCATCACACTACGCCCCCCCCCCATACACACACTTTCTCTATCAGTGGCCTACTTTGAAGAGAGAGGATAGTCATTAGCATTCCTCCCCCCCTTAAGGGTTCTTTGCCCTGGGTGAGTAAATAACAATTGATCGAGCAAGGTGTCAGAGAGCCTGGGATAACAGGACAGTAGCTCGCACAAACAGATGCTGGGTTGGCTGGAGAGGAAATGTAGCTTAGCCAAGCAACACGCCACTGTTTGGGCTTGGGTATGTTATTGAGGGACGCTCCCTCCCTAGCTCCTATCGTTCTCTCCCTAGCCCCTATCAGACTGTCGCTGGGAGAGGGAGAGAAGTAGCAGGGGGCGGCAGGTAGCCTAGAGGTTAAGAACATTGGGCCAGTAATCAAAAGGTGGGCAAGGCACTTAACCATAATTGCTCCTGTAAGTTGCTCTGGATAAATGACTAAAATATACAAGAGGAGAGGGGGAGGCTTTATTCAGCCAGGGTACAACAGCACTGGACACTGTTATTTTCTGGGTGGAACAGACAAAGCAGATGTCCTTTTTTCTGTTAGAGCAGGCTATTGTGATTCGGTAATCCGTGTCGGATCATACCTGTGTGGAGCTTCCTGAAACACAGGCATGGAAAATGTTCACAGGCATGGAACATTTTTGCAATGATTAGCTTTTTTTTTACAGGCCCAGTAGAGCAGAGTAGTTGGCATTTTCTTTTGGCCTTGGCTTTTGTGAAGGAACACAGTATTTTGTGATTAAAAAAAATAAGCACATGGCTGAAATGGCAGCAACCACCTGTGGTTGAATAGCATTTGCCCCCACAGACCTGCCTGAGCCCTGGCCTCCATCAGCAAAAAGCTGTGTTTTCTATTGTAGCTCCCTTCATATGGTTCCTTACTCCACTCGCCTTCACCCAGAGTCGCCGACCAATCCTTTTTAGTGGGCTTTTGAACAATAGAGCTAGAACAGAATGTTGAGCCGATGATTGATTAATCTCGACTGTTTTGTTCCAGACACAGAGGCCTGCCCTCCCATGCTCACACCAGCACATCGGGGTTGTTTTTGGGTCTGAAACCAGCCAGAATCAGGCCCGGAGTTATTGACCCTGAGCAATTAGTCACACTTTGGCTCGCCAGCATTGACTCATTCCCAATGTATTTACCCCTAGACTTGAACTAAAGTGGAATTAGTCCCACTGAACTCACATCGCTCAGCTTTTGTCTCCCATTAACGGCCCTCTCTATTGCTCCCTCCCTCTCTCAAACACACATACACACACGGTTTGGGCAGTGTGGTGGCACTGAACGTGGCCTTGGAGTGGAGCCCCATGTGTAACGAGACAGGGGGTCAGGTTATGTTCCCCAGAGTGTGAACCCCTGACACCCGACCCAGGCTGAGGGTCACAGGGTTCCCCGTACACCCAGAATCACCCCCATCCCCTGGGCTGGCGGGACAGAGAGGTCTGGACCTGTGATGATCCCCAAAAGCGCCAGGGCTCTTGAGGGGTCAGACAGCCTGCTCAGGCCCTCTGTAGACATAACATATTGACTGGACTACACTCCACACTGGCACCAGTACCACACTAAGACAAGAGCTTTAAGCACAGAGAAACTGGAAAACACTGATCTGAAAGAATTGCTGTTTTTAACACAAACATTATGACAGTAGCATGCTCACATAATGATTGAGGATAATGGGAACACATGGGAGAAATCATCAGAATGGTATTTAGGGTTAACTGCAGAATGTCCTCATCGTGTGCTGTTGTGCCTACAGTACTGTACCAAGTGTGGTCCCTGCAGGTCCTGAGGCTCTGTGTCTGTCAGGCTCTGGGCAGATAAGGGACATGCTTAATTAAACGCCCTAAAGGCTGTTGAAAGGCACCGGACGCTGCCAGCACGAGAGGACTTGACATCCGAGTGTCCGTCTTTCACTGAGGTGAAAACCTCAGGAGAGGGGGGCTAGGCGTGACGGGGCCCAGTTACAGCACCATGCCTGCCAGAGTCATCACAGAGCTGGGGATGGAGGGAGGAGGAGGGGAGGTTTGTGGTGTAAAATGTAATGGCTTATCCAGATACTCTGCCAGCTCCTAGCCTCGCTCTCTCTCTCTCTCACTCTGTCACTCCCCCCTCCTCTCTCTCTCTTTCTCCCTCTCTCGCTGTCTCTCTCTCTCTCCCTCCTCTCTCTCTGTCTCTCGCTCTCTCCCTCTCTCTGTCTCTCTCTCACTTTGGCCTCGGTGTCCATGGCTCCAAGACTAGAAGAGAGCCCTGCGCCCCAGAGACCAATGGCCCCTCCTCTTCTCCCCTCCTGCACACACACACAGACATACACATTCCTGGAGAAAGGGATGGGAGCGTGACAATCGGGAAACAACGGCTGTTAGTTACAGAAAATGCATTACACTGTGGGCAGGGGGAGAGGAGCGGAGGAGAGGAAGTGCTGGGATTAGGCAGTTTGGAGACGGAGAACGGCCCATTTTTACCATCCGGTAAACTGCTCAGATTTATAAGATCTCTGGGGACGCTGATGCCCCATCCTTGTCAGCTCCTGATTTAAAAATAAGCCTAAATCGGCGCATGGCAGTTGTCGGTAGGCCATGTGTAGGTCAGAACTGTCATTCACAGGAAAAATAAAGAAAACTTAAATTCTCATCAGGTTGTAAAGGTGTTTGAATAACAATTGTTTGAATATGACATTTCAGACCCTCTACTAAAAACCTTAGTGTGTCTCAACAAGTAAATTAAGGTTGTGTTTGGATTACAATTATGTTAACAAGTCATGCCCCTTTTACCAAGCTCTACGTGCAACTGGCCCCTCTGCCCACTTCGCTTCATTTCATTGAATGGGGTTCCGTTGTTTCATTGCCCCCAACGCGTTCAAAAGATCAGATGTTTTTGCCTGAAAAGCCCTATATGGATTGACCATGCATTTAATGCTTCCAGCAGGATGCACAGACAGCTAGTTTGCATGCCCTGCCGAAGGACCCTATAATGCGGAATAGGTGGTTGGGAGTCCGTTGGTCCCCAGTGGTGGCGAGTATACCGGTAGCTAGACTGCTGGTTATGTGTCTGGTTTTGTATATTTTGAGACTCGTTATCACTATCATCGCTAGCATAGCGTTAGCCTACCTCAATACAATGCAGATTTGGCTTGTAAACATAACATTTCAAAAGACTAAATTAGTAAGAAAACCTTTTTTCATGATTGTAATGTCGCCACATTGACTTTAGACAGCTAACTAAGATTGAAGACACCACTACATTTTAGCATGCTAACATTAGCATTACTAGCTATTTTTGACAAACTTTGCTAGTAACAGTAATGACATCTCTCTAAAGTAAATTTGACAACATCATAATATGGCAAAGTTGTTTCCTACAAATTATTTTCATACTTTAGCAATGTCGTCGTATTTCCATGCATTTCTAAGTTAGTGGAATTTAGATGAAACACTGTTTCAGAAACAGTCACATTAGACTCCGAGGTGCAACCCATGTCTAGGGGAGAAATACATATTGTGGTACTAGACAACTCATTTCTGACTACAGCAGTGTACAAACTAGCAGCAACAAACTCAAACCAACCCAGGGATATAGCAAAACATGTCACAGTTGGTTGCATAGTGTGACAGCGTCTTCGGCCTGAATCTAATAGAATCCTGAGCCAGTCAGTCTACATCTGGAAAACATCAGCTTCACATCTGAAGTTTAATAGAAATAGAAAGGTGAATGCAGGGATCAGGTTGGTTCCATCAAGCTATTCACAACCACCATTGATAATGTAATCAGTGTGTTTGTGTGTGATCGATCAGTATCTTTTGATAAGGGGTGAGGAGCTGATATACGCTGCTATGCCTGTCAATGGGGCGCTGCGGGCAAAAGACCTCACCTCCAGCCGCACTTCTTGTCTGCTCACCAGTGGTCGTACATGGGGAGAACAGATTTAGGTACGTTATGTCTGACCTGTTCAGATATCACCTATCCCTAACTGCCATTGGTAATAGAACAGTGATTGTGTGTATGTGTTCACAGATACATGAGATGCTGACACTTAACACACGAGGCGATTACTAATAATACAGCTGTGTGTTCACAGATACATGAGATGCTGGCACTTAACACACGAGGCGATTACTAATAATACAGCTGTGTGTTCACAGAAACATGTATGGAGTCAGTACATGGAGTCTTGCAAGAATGATGTGATGAAGTCTACACTGATAAATGTGCTTGATACTGATGTCCCTGAATGAAGAGAGACCTGGCATTAACATTTTACTATAAACAACTTTTACTTGTCAGTCAATATTGGGTGGGAGAAAACGTGTGTATTCTGCACCAGGATCTGGAAACTCCTGTAGTATACGGGACACCACACAGGAAGGCATGACCACTCTGACATGTTTGCCAAAGCAGCCCCATTTACCAGACAAAATGCCAACAGGCATAGTATCTGTATCAGCTGGGAATAATGATGAAAGGTGAAAGGTGCACATTGTTATATTAGCAGAACATAATATAACAATATATTATGGGAGGGGGGAGGGGGGGTTTGACAGATGGGTGTGTCTTGATGGTGGCAATGACACACCCAAGAAACACCCCATCAAACCACACCCCCAAGTTTGGCTTCTGTCATGGCCGCCAGCATTTATTGAGCAAGCTAAGGAAAAAAACGCTGCCAAATCATTGGGTGCATTTTCCCTTTAAAGACATCCTCCAGTGATTTTTAAAAAACTTTCATGTTGTGATATCCAAAGAATAAATAAAGTAAAGTACACACACTAAAGGGTAAAAAAAGGAGTGGGGACTCAAGTGTGAGTGTTAGTTCATGAAAGTGTTTTTTATTTTATGTATTCAGTCTTTTCTATATGAAGTGAACTCATCTCTTTCACCATCTTCCTCTGGCCCTCACAGCAATAAATAACACCACTTTCTCTGTTTCCCTCTCTCCCTACGTCCCAAAACAGCTACTGTTCAACTGATGTATGTCTTTTACTGTGACAGGCCCTCAACCACCGGATGTAGTATCTCCTGTGATCACCCCAGGCCTCGGAAGACCTCTTCAACTACAACAGGAAGCAGTCATACGACCGGGTCACGACCCCTCTTTATAACACCATGAGTCAAGCGGAGCCCACCCCGTGAGCCGCAGTGGAAGGTTCCGGTCTCACCGAGGAGCAAGGTGTGGAAGGATTGTCAGGGGAGGAGAGGGAGACCTAGTCAGCGTGTCAGAATGAGGAAAAGAAAGAAAGAGAGAGAGAGAGAGAGGAGGAGGAGGAGAAGAGGAAACATCTGTCAGATAGCAGCCGTGTAACATCATTACACACAAGGCCCACCGGCTCACCTAACACAGTCACAGCTGGGTCTAATACAGCCTCCATCCACAGGGGAAACTACTGTGTGACCCGCCATAGTCAGAACTATGTACACATCCAGCCAGGAGGCACCAGGGAGGGGATGAGGTGATGCCTAAGCCCACAATCGAGACTCATTGGGGAAGTGTCTGTGCCAGAGCCCCAAGCTTCTCGCCTGATCATGTGGCTGACATTCAAATGTTTTTGTTTGCCCGCACTTAATTTTTTGCACAAGAGGAGAGAGGCAGTGACTGAGGAGTGTGAGAGAAAGATACTGAGAGAGAGAGTAGTCTGCCGCATGTGTTGGATGTTAATAAGACTGATTCATTTAACTGTGTTTTCTTTTAACAAGCGAGATTTACACTCATTAAACTCTTCTATAGAGAATTGGTGAATGGTGAATGATATAACGTTGCTGTGTGATGTTGATGTATTTTTCACTGGCCTTATCACACACCGGGTAATTCTAGAACTATCTGCTCCTTTACAGCAATAGGCATCCTTTTTAACAAATGAGCCAGGTTTCTTTCGTTGGATTTATGCCTTGCCAAACTCTGGGATTTTTCCCTGTGCCAGCTGTTTTCTTAGCTGAGGTAAATCTCGATAAATCAATAGGAGTTAATCTGTTGAGAAGACTGTGTGCTGGCCTGTTTAAAAGGCCACTTCATCTCTATTGGTTCCAGAGCATGAATCAAACCCTCAATGAAGAATCAACAGAGAAGTGAGTCAGATAGCAGACTCTGTGTTCCTGAGCAATGATATGGGAAACAGAGAAGTCCCATATTTTAAAGGGGTATGGTATAGTGCTGGACCCAATATCCCAGGTATGCATCTTTTTTTTCAGGAGGTCGTTTCAACTCTGACATAAAACCATTCTTCCTCTAGCACTGTCTCAATTAGACAGATGGTCTATGTGTCTGTATGGTAAGCTGATCGGAATGCTATGTTATTTGACATGTAACTCTAGCTTCACCTCCACAGTGAACGAGGATGGTTCGAGGTGATATAGAGCAGGAGATGGGTGCAAATCATTTCTATGATCGCTCGTGTGTCATGCAGGGTAAGGCCTTGGAATTCCATGCATTCTGGACTCTGTTTCATACTGAAAGATTTCACCTTCCGTACATTGGCAAAATGTCACATAACCTGTCGCTGGGGCCGAGGTAAGACCTGTCCGAGTTCAAAATGGACTCCTTCAGATGTCTCCTCTCTATTGCAACATATTCAAAGACTGTCTTCGTACTGTAGAGAAAGGTCAAAGGTGCTGATTTGACCTTGTGTGCATCAATCACTCCTCCATACTGTATGTCAGGGGCAGAGGGAGGGAGTGATTGGAGGAGGGCGGGACTGTGGCCCAGTGGGGTGTATGTATATAGGCTGGTCTAGCTGAAATCTGATGAGGAGCAGGGGAGAAAGAGAGAGAGAGAAAGAGGAGGAGGAGAGGATTTCAGGTTCTCGGGGCTTGAACCCAGCACGACCCCAGTGTGTTGACACAGGTTGCCCTCCTGCCCCTTTAACCCCACACCAACACCACCACTCTCCCACCCCCATACAAATCTTAGGGAATTATTGAATAGGGTCCCTCATTGATCAAGCCAAATTGTTACCCAGTTTCAGTTGCAGCATAAGGAGACAGTTATCATTCAATCCAGTTGTATTGCTGATTAAATTATAAAATAAGATATGTTTCATTTTCATTCATCATGTTTGTTTTGTTTGGTCAAATCAATGGGGTAATATTACAAAGAGACTGAAGGTAGACATAGAAGATGGTTGTGTTTGATATACATTACCGTTCAGAAGTTTGGGGTCACTTAGAAATGTCCTTATTTTTGAAAGAAAAACAACAACAAAAAGTCCATTAAAATCACATGAAATTGATCAGAAATACAGTGTAGACATTGTTAATGTTGTAAATGACTGTTGTAGCTTAATGGGATATCTACATTGGCGAACAGAGGCCCATTATCAGCAACCATCACTCCTGTGATCCAATTGCACGTTGTGTTAGCTAATCCAAATTTATCATTTTTAAAAGCTAATTGATCATTTCAAAATCATTTTTTTTAGCACAGCTCAAAACTGTTGTCCTGATTAAAGAAGCAATAAAACCGGCCTTCTTTAGACTAGTTGGAGCATCAGCATTTGAACAGCAGTGTAGGTTGTCTCAGATCGCGGTCCTCTACTACCATCTGATCCTCTGGGACCATGGTGGTAGCTACCCACTGGGCACAGACATCAGTTCAACGTCTTTGATTTACATTTGGTTGAGTTATCAACTAATGTGAATTCATGAAATCAACAAAAAATGTCACCATGTCATTGGATTTAGGTAAAAAGGTGAAATTCCCTTACGTTGATTACTTTTTTTCAAAATTCTATCAGTTTTCCCATTTTTGGGGTTGAAATTACGTGGAAGCAACATTGATTCAACCAGTTTTTGCCCAGTGGGTAGTATGTGAGAAGAGGCTAGCTGTGTGGCAGTCAGAAACCTCTCATCAGGAGGTTGTTATTGAATCCAGGTCCCCTGGGGTCCACACAGTGAGATGACATCACAGGGTCTCCGTTCAATAACAACATCTACACGACCCTCTTTGAATCTGTTTGTTGTGACGCACGTATGAGTGATGGGTCACTTGGAATAAAAGTACAATGATTCCACAGGAATCTTAAGATCTTAAACCATGACAACCTCTTTTTAGAAAACGTAACTCAAGACCTGAAGTTAGAATCGGCAAAGATACAATTGCACTTATCTGATGTATTTGACAATAAAAAATATTTAAATTGCCCATTCTCCATTCCTACACAGACCACATATTTCCAGTGTGGAGAGGCACATTCCTCTGTGGTGTTCCTCTGAAAGGCGTAGGCCCAAAAAAGTGATGATATACAAGCAGTCTGTCTGGGGCCTCGGTGTGTCCGAACTGAGAGCACAACAGGGGCACTGCAGACCTCTCCAATCCCTCCTATGTCTCATCCTCTCCTTGACCCTCATTACTTCTTCATGTGAGAACCGTGAAGAGATGACTAAAACACAAGCATTCCCCCCCAAATGAACTCCTCACTCACTAAGAATGTCAACTGACCACGGTGCTACAAATCTCTTTAGCTCTGTCTCATAAAAACAACGTCTGAACCCAGAAAATGAACTCACGCAGACAGAGGAGTGTTGTCTTTCATCGCTGGCACTGGCAGTGTGTTGATGCACTATTTAAGCGATGTATAAGTCATAGCTTAACGTTACCGGGTTTGTGTTTTGATAATTCGGTTGGAGCCAGGGAAGAGGTTCTTCCCAGTGTGTTGGAGCCAGGGCCTGTGATGAGTGGGCACGCTGATTAGCGAGTTAGCGAGGGTGGCTACAGATGGACCCTATCTCGCGCTACGGTTTCAGCGCACCACTGTTGTAAACTGTGGGTGGGCATGGGGATAAAACAGCCCAGGTTAAGCATTGTTTATGCTAGGTGTCTGTGGTTCAACATTCACCACAGGGGTGTGCAGCGCCCTTATGTCTCCGTTAGCAGTAAGATGCTAGAACCACCTACATTGAAGCTAATATCCAAGTTACCATCAAAACTTTTGTTTATTCAGATTTCACCCCTCTTAGAATAAGGTAAATATTCATATACAAAACAAGTAAGTTATTATGGCACAGGCTTGTTGCATGCTGTTGTCCCTCGTAACTCTGAGTCGTTGCGATCTTTGCCTAATCCACCTCGACAGGGTAGTCTGCTGGAGGTCTCTGGATGGCCTCCCAGGCTGGAAGTGTGGTGTGTGTGTGGGGGGGTTGGAGGGGGTGCTCCACCTGTCTCCCTGCCCCGAGCACTGAGGGTCAGCCGAGAGCCTGAGTGGTGGTCCTCCACCCCATCAACGCTAAACAGTGTGAAACAACAAATTAACTGCAGCACCACCCATGCAAATGTTAGCTACAACAAGCGCTGGCTTTACAAACGATCTGCCACACACCCAGGATCCTGTTGTGTGGTCTCATATGAAAATACTCTGAGTATACCAAGCATTCCTTAATACCCCCCCATTTTGCCCTCACAACAGCCTCAACTTGTCGGGGCATGGAATAGAGGCTTAAAAATCCATCTTTAACCTGTCTCCTCCCCTTGATCTATATTTATTTATTTAACTTCATCTACACTGATTGAAGGGGATTTAACAAGTGACATCAATAAGGAATCATGTATTTCACCTGGATTCACCTTGTCAGTCTATGTCATGGAAAGAGCAGGTATTCTTAACATTTTGTACATTCAATGTACATCTCCTTTGTCAGGATGGTCATTATCATTCAGATACTTGCCTCAATAAAGCCTCTGTGCATCTATGTTGCAGTCTATCATAGTAACTGTGATCTTAGATGAACACACCCCAGCAAAGTAAAGTAACATTTGTGATATTCATCGTACTTTAAAGATTCACATCTGACGTTTGCAGGGGTCCTGTGACTAGGTGTCACATTCCTGACAATGCCGTTACTGATGCTTAGAAACACAGCCATTGGTTGCCACATACTGACAGGAGGTATCAGACCAATAGTGCAACCAAGCATCCCATGCCCCAAAAGTGGACCATAATAGTATTTCATTGGCATGTGGTCTCATGTTTTGGTGATGTGTGTTGTTGTATTTTGACATGATGTGATGTCAAATAAGCATCTTACCCGGGGTCCAACATGTAATGCCAGGGTGTTCAAGTGACACGGTCACCTCTCTGAGAAGTTTGTGAAAGTGCATGCGTGCGTGTTTTGCTTGTGTGTGTGTGTGAGCACAAGTGAGAGTATGTGTATGAATGTGTGTCTGTCAGTGTGCTCTGTGAAAATTGTGAAATCCATTGACAGGGGAGAAGAGAAGAGGGGGGGTTTAGTAGGCAATGTTCTGATTCCGGAATCCTTGCTCTCCCCTCGCTACCGTTCCACACATAAATCAGGGGAGCGTGACTAAACCCACCGGTAACAGGAGCCGGGCCGGCGCTCCCCCGTGGATCCAGGGCCTGCACATCAGCATTTCAGCACGCCCGGCAGTAAGGCCCCGCCGAAGCCCCACGGGCCCCCGGAAACCCCTGGAAACCAAACAGTGAGGTCAGCATTGGGCTCAGAGAGAAAGAACACAGAGAGAGAGAACACAGAGATCCAGGGCCAGCAGGGCCACGGCCAGAGAGACTGAACCTGGGATTAAGTCATTAAGGACAGCCATCACCTTCAGCCACCGCTGGGGATCCTCTGTGAAGCTGCTGTAAAAAGATACTCTCTGTTCTCATGTATTGATTTTATCTCTGCAGAGAATTGGCTGTGACTTTCTTCTGTTAGCTCAGAGGCAAGGAATATTCTTGGAGGAGTGCTGGTGTTTGAATCAGATTTTTTTGAAGATTTCTGCTACATTGCTAAACAACATTAAAACACACTTAAGTATCTTCATGTGTGAATTTCCGTTTGATAGATGACTGCTTCGGTGGAAGAACAAAATAATAAAAGAGTTGTGAACGTGCCGAGAATTATGCTTTTCCATTGTCTCTCCTCTGCACCCTGTACTGGACCCAGTATTCACTATCATAGCACTGGGAATGATGCTTTTCCATTGTCTCTCCTCTGCACCCTGTACTGGACCCAGTATTCACTATCATAGCACTGGGAATGAGGCTTTTCCATTGTCTCTCCTCTGCACCCTGTACTGGACCCAGTCCCAGTATTCACTATCATAGCAGTCCTATTATCACCTGTCCATATAATTCCTTATAGTCCATTTTCCTACACACCCTCCTGCACTTAAATTGTACACACGTATGTAACACTATATCTAATAACATCCACCACAGTAACACTAGAGCTTTTACAGTATTAAAACAGGTGGGGGTGACATCCAGCATGAGTGGAATGCGGGTGTGATGGTGCAGTGTGTTTGTGTGTGTGTGTGTGTGTGTGTGTGTGTGTGTGTGTGTGTGTGTGTGTGTGTGTGTGTGTCTAGGACAGCTAAGAGATGGGATAGCTGATCCATCCTATCCTCGCCTTATTTGTTTTCAGACTTGTTTACAAGAGGTCCTTCCTGCAGCACGTGGAGAACCTGTATGTCAACAACAACACTCACCATCCAGGAGGACCTGTCTGCCAACAACAACACTCACCATCCAGGAGGACCTGTCTGCCAACAACAACACTCACCATCCAGGAGGACTTGTCTGCCAACAACAACACTCACCATCCAGGAGGAATGCCTACCATGCCTGCTGCAGTTGGCCCTGGCTACAGCACAGCATACCTCCCACAGACACACACGTGGTTAGACAGATGGACGGACAGACAGATGGACACACCGCCAGCGCAGGCAAGCACACACACACATACATACACACACTCCCCTCACTCACTCGCCATGCCATCATCAATACCCAATTACCACGTCCTGTGTTTGGACAGTAAACTTAGATCATGCAGGTTGGCTCCCTAGGCCCTTCCAGAGCAACCTGTTGAGCGTAATTCATGTGAGTGTCAAATGTGGGAATCCAGGGATACTCTTACTATTGGTGGACCACACATCTGGATGGGCTGGGCTTCAGCACTTAGCCATTTATCACCATTATATGGATCAATTATAACTCAGATTACATTTATAGCCATCACAAGGTAGAGCAGACCAGCATACCAGACTTTTTAGACAGGGATTTAGAGGGATCAACATCTTAGCGCAGGGTCATTTATACTTATAGACAAGTTGGTGTGCACAAGCAGCGCAACTATAGGGCAAAACAGATGGGGTTGGCTTAGAATGTTGACAGCATGCAAACTAAATTTAGTCTCCAATGTTTATTGAAAACATAAATACAAATGCACAATGAGCACTTGTCTCTCAAATTCATCATTACAGTTGTTGGTTATACGTATAGCTAACACATTTTTGCCATATTAGCATTGACATGAAATCAGTCAAAACACAGACATGGTAGTAAGAACAAGATGAAACGAGCCACTTACAATTCCCCACATGGCAGTTTCTTGACATTGTTGCAAGCAGTCTGGCCATCTAGAATCACAACAACACGCTGACTTCTGCCCCATTGAGGGGTGTGCATTGATTTTGTGACGTTGTCAGTTAACCCACCTATTGGGAACTGGTCACATGTCACAGAGAGACAAATACATCTATAAATCATGGTAAAAGTGAATAATTAACTTCCTCGTTTGATCTTCATGTCATGCTTCACACCATTTTATATTTTGGTAATGGAGGCTCAAAATCAGAATTGAACAAAATGTTTAAGAAGAGAATTTGCTCCAACTAAAAGATGTAATCTTCAAAGCCAGAATGCTTAGTTTGCCTTTGGGACACTGTAGAAGTTAGTCGACTCCAAATTAATGGAATACCCTGAGTGGTGTACCCTGAATGGAGTACCCTGAGTGGTGTACCCTGAATGGAGTACCCTGAGTGGTGTACCCTGAATGGAGTACCCTGAATGGTGTACCCTGAATGGAGTACCCTGAGTGGTGTACCCTGAATGGAGTACCCTGAGTGAAATATATATATTTTTTAAAGGGTTTTCTGTTTCAAAGACTTCCAACACTGCTTTAGGAGACATGACTTTGTTCTTTACCAACAGTGGCTTTATGGCTATCATATTCTAGCATCCATTCAACTAAAGCTTCATTTCTCCTACTAGCTGTTGTTTTAATGACATGGACCCAATATAACCAATTACACAAGACAGCGGTAGCCCTCTCCTCAGTCTTTAACACTGACATCTGTCAATATCCTATTAGTTTCTCTTGGAGCCTGTGAGTTTATTCTACAAAGCCTGTTGTTGCTTTTTATCCCATGCCTACATTAGGGCTGATTTTCATTGTAACCAAAACGGTATACTGGGTTACTGACTTCTAGAAAAACTCATATTGGGGGCCATTGTCTCTGTGGTTGCCATGGCGACCGTCACACGTTCTCTGGTGATTGGATTTATTTCGGTCTTATCGCTGGCTACATCATCATTCCCCCCGGCAGAGTGATATTAATGATAGCAATGTCTCACCAGATCATTTTACAGCCGTTTACATTGAAGCACACTGCTACAAAGCACCCAAGTCTCATTAAAGTGCTCTGCTGGTGCCCTTTGTTTTAAAACTGTCTCAGTACCGTTCATGACATATTAGTTTGATGTGTTTTACACATATCGTCTCAACTGTAAGAGAGGCCAGGGTGGGGGTAGGGGGTTAACGTTTTGCCCCTGTGTCCAGATAAGGGGTCTCGTCTAGGGGTCAAGGCCAGCACCCAATGACCCCCCTCTAAGTCCACATGAGTGACCGTGTCTGGATACACACACCCACAATCCATCACTCTGCTGAATGAGGACAGAATTAATCCCCAAGGAATGTGATTTGTTCATACTAAATCAGTATTGTCTGTCAAGTGACAAGCTGCTGAGTCCTGTCCACACAGTTGAAGGAGACATAACCTGTGATGTGGATTGTAAAAAGACATGTAACACATGTCCTCCGCCCAGTAGCCTGTTCTGTTCTGTTGCTTGTTATTGTTAGCCTCCATCTTCAGGGAACAACTCTATGAGCCAGTCCATCAGTAACACACCGTTTGTGTGGGTCTGTAATGATCAGTCCATGGCCAGGTTGCAACACTCTCATGATTCAGCCTCATAATGTAATGATGTGATTGTGAGGTCATAGAGAGTTAGCTAGCAGCGTGTAGAGCCTGCGCCAGCCTCTCTCCCTCGCTAATTGATGCACTTCAGCCGCTGGGCTCTTTGAACTGAATCCCCCGCGTCCACCCGGGAGAATGCAGATGGCATCATTATTTCCCCCTCTGCTTTGAAACTCAAGCCCCCGATGATGACCCAGAGCTCTCGGCGCTGCCACGGCCGCCAGTGAGAGGACCCGTCTGTTTGCTTTGCATTAAGAAACCGTGTGCCCTGGCCCCATGTCGCTGGCTGCACCATTGTTGTTGCTTTCTAGTACACTTGACATGGATCTGCGTTTGAGGGAGCCAGCCACCGTGGCTTAGGATTGTTGTTGGGAAGAGATGCTATCATCAGTAGCCACAGACGGGGCAGTAGCCCTGAGAGTCCCTGGGGGACGCTGCATCATAGCTGGGCTGGGTCAGGGAGGAGAGCCCATGTTTGTGTAGTGCTTTAGCCCCTGTGTGATAGCAGAGATGACTGGCGGTACTCCAGCTCTGGCTCCACTCTCTCGTATGAGCTGGGCAGGGCAGCTGTTAGACCCTGATCCTGCCTATTCCCCTCCATTCAGAACCAGCATTAGGCTTTAAGACTAGTCCCCACACAACTGTAGCCTGGTATCTGTGCAGACCGGATTCTGAGCCTCCTAGGGGGACAGACGGGCAGGGGTTGTATCTGGGGTGAAATACATCCAGGGCTTGAGGCCATTTAGAAGAGGAGAGAACGGACTTCTACAAACATGTCCTGCCAACGTGTCTCTGGTTTCTGTCTCCCCTGGCAACGTGAGGACAACGTATTTTAATGACAACACCTCACGGGACAGGTTTGTGATACCGTTGACGATGTATTTGAATTATGAAACTAGGAAACTGTAAACGGTCAATGGATGAAGAGGATAGAAGGTGTATTTAAACATTATAACATCTAACTTCTACCTCACACGTCCTGGTTTACATACTGTATCCTCATTGTGAGATGGGGCCTCTTTCCCAAACATTAACGAGCCTAGTCACCAAGCCGATGGGGCTGATGACTTGGAGGTCAAAGGTTCATGACCTCAGGTGAGGCACTGTCATCGTGTCCATGACCAGGCTACTTAACCTCTCATTGACTAAGTCAAATCCCAGGTGTGACCGTGTGAGACTGCTGGGTAATATACAGTGTGTCAGTCACGCTGGGTTCTGGCTTCCTCTAAAACAGCCCAATGATTGTGTAGTCTGTCTGAGCCAGGAGGTCCGGTCAAGCAGGGAGAGAGGGGTCGGCTAGGGATGAAGTCCCCAAAGTTCATGTTAATTTTCAGGCCTGTTTATGACCCCTGTGTCAGCACCCCTCCGGATCTCTCCTTCTCACCAACTGACTGACACTCAGAGAACATACAGACCATGTGGAAACATCTTGTTAATGCCCTGACCAGCAAGGACATAAAGAGAGGGAGATAGAGAGGGAGTGGGGAGGGAGGGTCGAGCCAATACAGGGAGAGAAAGGGAAAGAGAAGGGAGAGAGGGAGAGCGAGAGAGAGCGGATTGGACCAACGGCGAGTGTAAACGTCCCACCTCAGTCATTAGTTGAGCTCTCTGTAGATTTCTCGTAAATTTCCACATTAGCTGGAATGTGCCAGCAGGCCCAGCTCTGGGTATTGTCATGTGTATTTATATCCTCCTGTAAGGCTATCTCCTCCATGTCTTTGGTGAGGGGGCTAATACTGGGCTTATTGACCATGTTGCATAAGGAGGAAGAGGACAGCGGCACGAGGTTACTGTTAACAGCTCAACAAATGCACTAGAATATTCCAGTAACGTGACCTGGTGAAAAGGAAGCATGCCTTGACAGTTGAACGTTTCGAATCACGTTGCAGAAAGTGTGAAAATGTGAGTGCGTGCGTCCCTTAAGTAACAGTCATGTTTTCCTGTTATATGATATTCTCTCTCAGTACTCTGGGCACGTAGTGGGGGCTTTCCTGACATGTCGAGGAAGAGGCCTGTCGATGTACCTGGTCAATTATTAACCTCTGAAGAAGATGGAGTCTCTGAATGCCATGCGAGGTGAGCATTTCCATACTGTAGGTTCAAGTTTATCATAGGTCAGAGAGTGGCCCTGAAGCCAAGTAAATCACACCTCCAAACACTGACAGACCAGGAGTAAGGTGATGTTGCCCATAGACACTGATCTTGGGTCAGTATTGCATTTCCCCAACTATGGGTTAAGGTTAGGATTGGGGGAGGGGTAGTTGATCCTAGATCTGTACCTAGAGGAAACTTCACTCTGGAGCGAGTGACCAACAGTCAACTCTGTACATTATCTCTGTTACGTCGAGTGATGCAACACCATACTCAGTTACAGGGCAGTTATTGGATTTTAATTCCAGAAATAGTCCGTTGACCGATTGAGGTTGAACTACAGGAGCAAAACCACCTAAAATGTCACAATGTTATCAGTTCAAAAATACAGCTTTGTAACCTTTTCACATTATTTTCCTGAAGATTTGTTGACTTGATCGCCCCTGTTGCTTCTCTGGGTCTTGAGATTCTCGCAGTCCCTCTCGATTTCTCTCTGTATCCGTCCCCCTTCACCAGGAAAGCTAGACCCTCCCTGCGCTTTGGGTTTCTTGGCAGCGTATCCCGTGACTCTCCCTGACAGCTGAAACGTCACCCCCTTGACACTGGCGGTGATTTATGGGCATTTGCAGGATACACGGTAGCCCTGGGGAGAGCAGGACACCGGGGTGACACTACAGTGCCAGGCCTGAGAGGATCAAGTCCCCATCTACACCATCAACATCATCTAGCAGAGAACTCTGTCTAGCACCATTTTGTCTGTGATAGACAATGAGAGGAGGCTATGGAGAGAACTCAGACCTTTATGGAGGCTAGTGAAGTATCTCTGTCCTCCTGTCATCTCCAGCCACCAAGCCACATCTGTTCCGTCCTGAGGAACAGACAGACAGGAGGCCACTGGACATGTAAATGACTGTTGCACAAGTAACTGAAACGGGTCTGTGTCCCATTATCCGCACTTGCATACTAGAGTGTGTGAACCAATATCTTAAGATGAACGGACTAACTGTAAGTCGTTCTGGATAAGAACATTTGCTAAATGACTAAAATGTCAATGTGAAGTCAACTACAGGGTCTGAACATAGTTTTTATTCACCCAATTATCTGGAACCAGCTCAGCAAGATATATTTTGTTTATTGTCTTTGCATGTACATTGATAAAGGATACTAGAGTCTTGTGGCTCAACTAACATCATGTTGATTGAAACTCCTACTTGTGTTTTAGATGCGGGAATTGTGATTTGTTTTTGTTTTTCTAGAATGGAAATGTCACACAGTTTCACTCAACCAAGAAAGTTTTAACTTGTATTAAGGCCTCCCAAGTGGCACAGTGGTCTAAGACAATGAGTCACTACAGACCCGGGTTCTATCCCAGGCTGTATTGCAGCCGGCCGCGGCCGGGAGATCCATGAGGTGGCGCACAGCGTCGTTCGGGTTAGGGGAAGGTTTGGCTGGCCGGGATGTCCTTGTCCTTGTCCCATCGCGCTCTAGCGACTCCTTGTGGCGGACCGGGTGCATGCACGCTGACTTTGGTCACCAGCTGTATTGCGTTTCCTCCGACACATTGGTGCTTCTGGGTTCCGGGTTAAGCGAGCAGTGTGTCAAGAAACGGCTTGGCAGTGTCGTGTTTCGGAGGATGCATGGCTCTCGAGCTTTGCCTCTCCCGAGTCCGTAGGGGAGTTGCAATGATGAGACAAGACTAACTACCAATTGGGGAGAAAAAATGGGTAAAAGTAAAATCATGATTTGTATGGTAATTAACAGTCAAATGAATGATGTGAAATTATGTGGAATCAGCTAATTTGCCCCAGCTGAAAAGTATGTTCCCCTTTTACAAAATGGCGTTTTCAAATTGGTATTATTGTGTGTCACGGCTCCTCCTCTGCAGTGCAGGGGTGGTTCCTCCTGCAGGCAGAGGAGGGTCGTTAGTGATTGGAGTCACCTGGGATCAGAGTATTTAAACTGTCACTAATCACTTCTCTTTGTTTGTTATTTTGTAGTTTTGCATAGTTTTCACTCAGTCATTCACACACACAGATTCACAAATCCATACACTTTACATTATGATACTTCCACACCTCATTTATTTTTCTTAGTTTAGGGTTAATAGTTTTGTTTACAATAAAGATAATTTTTTTAATTGGCCTAGACCTGATGTTCGCATCCCCTCATTTTTGCCACAGGCTATGAGCCGGCCTGTGACAATCTCTTCAGAGAAACTGTCCTCAAGTACAAGACAGAAACCAACATGATCTGGTGATCTGTCAGCAAGAAACCAATCAAATCTATATTGGCTTCCACATGTGACTGCTCCCCCAGACCCTTGTAAACAAAACGGAATGGGCATACATGTCATGAACTGCTCACCATATACTGTATATCCAGTGATCGAGACGACAGCTCTTCCTCTACTACTTACTGTGGAAATGTATCACGTCTTCATTTACATCATTAACTTTCACATCTTTTCTGAAATTGAGTTAATTTCATCGACACAATCCATTCTCCTCCTTCAAACATACTTATCATCTATTGTGAAGTGGATCTGCAGTTTCTCCTTGACCATGACCTTCAGCTCAGACTCCCTGGGGTTGTGTGAAAGAAGGCCTGACCTGACTGCAGTAGAATAGTCCCATTGAACAGGCCAGAACCAACCGGCCTATTGTCCTGGATGGGCAGCTGCTGATCCCAGGAGGATGTTGGAATGATCAACGAACCCCGAAACCCCAGCAGGATTAGGAGCGCTCCCTAAAGTGTCAGTTACTGGGAGGGATGAGTACATTTACAGGCTGGAAGAGCGCTGTAGAACAATAGAATAGTGTAGTGGATGAGGCATGGATTGATGGTTGGTCTGTAACAGGGTTAACTTTCATTCCTCTAAGGTTATCCGAATGCTAAGGTAAAGGTCACGGATACAATATGTAGAAGAAATTGTGTATTTGATCGGCAATATTTCAATTGAAATCAACTTTAATTTGGGTAATTTACTTCAGGGATATCTTATCCAAATGGGTTTAGAAGAGAATACTTGACATGGGCCAGCGAGATGTCTCACTGACTGACACAGGGATTCCAGAGCTCTGACTTGAAAGGAGTCCCTAGTTCTCAGGCTTCCACAACAAGGTAACTGGAGCCGAGGCACAGTGTGACATCCATGGGACATCCATAAGGTTTAACCAAGTGTGGTTGCACAACAGTATAGGACACACTGATCTGGAATGTACTCAATGCACTGCTTATCATACAGTATGATATCACACACACACATACACTACCGTTCAAAAGTTTGGGGTTACTTAGAAATGTCCTTGTTTTGAAAGAAAAGCACTTTTTTTTGTCCATTAACTTAACATCAAATTATTCAGAAATACAGTGTAGACATTGTACCTGGAAATGGCAGATTTTCTATGGACTATCTACATAGGTGTACAGAGGCCCATTACCAGCAACCATCACTCCTGTAATCCAATGGCACGTTGTTAGCTAATCCAAGTTTAGAATTTTAAAAGACTAATTGATCATTAGAAAATCCTTTTGTAATTGTTAGCACAGCTGAAAACTGTTGTCCTGTTTAAAGAAGCAATAAAACTGGCCTTCTTTAGACTAGTTGAGTATCTGGAGCATCAGCATTTGTGGGTTTGATTACAGGCTCAAAATGGCCAGAAACAAAGAGCTTTCTTCTGAAACTCGTCAGTCTATTCTTGTTCTGAGAAATGAAGGCTATCCCATGCGAGAAATTGCCAAGAAACGGAAGATCTCGTACAACCCTGTGTACTACTCCCTTCACAGAACAGCGCAAACTGTCTCTAATCAGAATAGAAAGAGTGGGAGGCCCCGGTGCACAACTGAGCAAGACAAGTACATGGAGTGTGTAGTTTGAGAAACAGACGCTTCACAAGTCCCCAACTGGCAGCTTCATTAAATAGTACCCGCAAAACACAAGTCTCAAGGTCAACAGTGAAGAGGCAACTCTGGGATGCTGGCCTTCTAAGCAGAGTTGCAAAGAAAAAGCCATATCTCAGACTGGCAAATAAAATAAAAGATTAAGATGGGCAAAATAATCACTGGACACTTTAATAAATGTCAATTCATATTGCCACTTTAATAATGTTTGCATATCTTACATTACTCATATCACACTGTAACGGTTTTCTTCGGACCAAAGCGCAGCGCGGTTAGAGTTCAACATGTTTAATAAAGACAATAAACGTGAACACTACAAAATACCAAAACAACAAATGTGAAAAAACAAAACAAAAAACAAAACCGGCTACCTAAATATGGTTCCCAATCAGAGACAATGACTAACACCTGCCTCTGATTGAGAACCATATCAGGCCAAACATAGAAACGGGAAAACTAAACATACAACATAGAATGCCCACTCAGCTCACGTCCTGACCAACACTAAAACAAAGGAAACACAAAAGAACTATGGTCAGAACGTGACACACATGTACAGTTGAAGTCGGAAGTTTATATACACTTAGGTTGGAGTAATTAAAGCTAATTTTTCAACCACTCCACAAATTTCTTGATAACAAACTATAGTTTTGGCAAGTCGGTTAGAACATCTACTTTGAGCATGACACAAATAATTGTTCCAACAATTGTTTACAGACAGATTATTTCACAAATCCAGTGGGTCAGAAGCTTACATACACTACGTTGACTGTGGCTTTAAACAGCTTGGAAAATTCCATACAATTGTGTCATGGCTTTAGAAGCTTCTGATAGGGTAATTGACATCATTTGAGTCAATTGGAGGTGTACCTGTGGATGTATTTCAATGCCTACCTTCAAACGCAGTGCCTCTTTGCTTGACGTCATGGGAAAATCAAAAGAAATCAGCCAAGACCTCAGAAAAGAAATTGTAGACCTCCACAAGTCTGGTTCATCCTTGGGAGCAATTTCGAAATGCCTGAAGGTACCACTTTCATCAGTACAAACAATAGTACCCAAGTATAAACACCATGGGACCACGCAGCAGTCATACCACTCAGGAAGGAGACACGTTCTATCTCCTAGAGATGAACGCAAATGAATCCCAGAACAACAGCAAAGGACCTTGTGAAGATGCTGGAGGAAACAGGTACAAAAGTATCTATATCCACAGTAAAACGAGTCCTATAAATTGACATAACCTGAAAGGCCGCTCAGCAAGGAAGAAGCCACGGCTCCAAAACTACTCTAAAAAAGACAGACTAAGGTTTGCAGCTGCACATTGGGACAAAGATTGTACTTTTTGGAGAATTGTCCTCTGGTCTGATGAAACAAAAATAGAACTGTTCGGCGATAATGACCATCGTTACGTTTGAAGTTAAAAGGGGGAAGCTTGCAAGCCGAAGAACACCATCCCAAGGATGGCAGCATCATGTTGTGGGGGTGCTTTGCTGCAGGAGGGACTGGTGCACTTCACAAAATAGATGGCATCATGAGGAGGGACATTGTGGCTATATTGAAGCAACATCTCAAGACATCAGTCAGGAAGTTAAAGCTTGGTCGCAAATGGGTCTTCCAAATGAACAATTACCCCAAGCATACTTCGAAAGTGTGGCAAAATGGCTTAAGGACAGCAAAGTCAAGGTATTGGAGTGGCCATCACAAAGCCCTGAACTCAATCCTATAGAACATTTGTGGGCAGAACTGAAAAAGTGTGTGTGAGCAAGGAGGCCTACAGTTCTATTTTTGTTTCATCAAACCATAGGACATTTCTCAAAAAAGTATGATTTTGTCCTCATGTGCAGTTGCAAACCGTAATCTGTCTTTTTTATGGTGGTTTTGGAGCCGTGGCTTCTTCCTTGCTGAGCGGCCTTTCAGGTTATGTCGATATAGGACTAGTTTTACTGTGGATATAGATACTTTTGTACCTGTTTCCTACAGCATCTTCACAAGGTCCTTTGCTGTTGTTCTGGGATTGAATTGCACTTTTCGCACCAAAGTATGTTCATCTCTAGGAGACAGAATGCATCTCCTTGATGAGTGGTATGACTGCTGCGTGGTCCCATGGTGTTTATACTTGGGTACTATTGTTTGTACAGATGAACATGGTATCTTCAGGTGTTTGGAAATTGCTCCCAAGGGTGAACCAGACTTTTCGAGGTCTACAATTGTTTTCTGAGGTCTTGGCTGATTTCTTTTGATTTTCCCATGATGTCAAGCAAAGAGGCACTGAGTTTGAAGGTAGGCCTTGAAATACATCCACAGGTACAAATGATGTCAATTAGCCTATCAGAAGATCCTGAAGCCATGACATAATGTTCTGGAATTTTTCAAGCTGTTTAAAGGCACAGTCAACTTCTGTATGTAGATTTCTGACCTCCTGGAATTGTGATACGGTGAAATAATCTGTCTGTAAACAATTGTTGGAAAAATGACTTGTGTCATGCACAAAGTACAGTAGATGTCCTAACCGACTTGCCAAAACTATAGTTTTTTAACAAGAGATTTGTTGAGTGGTTGAAAAACAAGTTTTAGTGACTCCAATCTAAGTGTACGTAAACTTCCGACTTCAACTCTACTGTATTTTATACCATCTACTGCAACTTGCCGCTCAGCCATCGCTCATCCATATACTTATATGTACATATTCTCATTCACACCTTTAGATGTGTGTGTATTAGGTAGTTGTTGGGAATTGTTAGAATACTTGTTAGATATTACTGCACTGTTGGAACTAGAAGCACAAGCATTACGCTACACTCAAATTAACATTTGCTAACCATGTGTATGTGAGCAATAAAATTAGATTTGAAGAACACAGAGACTGGACAGAGGAACTCTGCCTAGAAGGCCAGCATCCCAGAGTTGCCTCTTCACTGTTGGCGTTGAGACTTGTGTTTTGCGGTTACTATTTAAGGAAGCTGCCAGAACCCACAAATGCTGATGCTCCAGATACTCAACTAGTCTAAAGAAGGCCAGTTTTATTGCGTCTTTAATCAGAACAACATATTTCAGCTGTGCTAACATAATTGCAAAATAATTTTCTAATAATCAATTAGCCTTTTAAAAGATAAACTTGGATTAGCTAACACGGCGTGCCATTGGATCACAGGAGTGATGGTTGCTGATAATGGGCCTCTGTACGCCTATGTAGATTTTCCATTAAAAATCTGGCGTTTCCAGCTATAACAGTCATTTACAAGATTAACAATATCTACACTGTTTTTCTGATCAATTTGATGTTATTTTAATGAACAGAAAATGTGCTTTTCTTTCAAAAACAAGGACATTTCTAAGTGACCACAAACTTTTGAATGGTAGTGTACATAGACACACACACACACACACACACACATACATGCACGGCACACACACACACATAATAGTTTCATAAATGTTCAGGTAACCCCAACGCTAATACTATAAATGGTAAACATAGGCCAAAAGGGTGACAAAAATATACTTGGCTAATTTCTTGGCACATGTCATGGATACCATATCTCTAGGCAGAAACAGGAGCACTCAGCGACCACTAGTATCCCAGCTGAGAAGCAGACTTTGCAGATCGTAGAAAAAAAATGTCAAAGGCCACATAGCACCACTGAGAAGACTTTCATCTATTTTATGGATTTAAGATGAATGAGTCCCAGATCTATTTATACTGCCTAGATATCACGCATGTCATTTTGACTGCACATTCATATCTATTTATGATTGGACATGGCACAAGTTAAAACTGCACTTAACCATTCTTGCTGTCTAGGATATGTTTCTTTGAAATGTCATAATCTATATTGTAGAATTTCAGCCTACAGTAGGTTGGGAATTGAGCTTAAAAGTTGAAAGGTTTTGATAAGACTAGTCAACAAGAACGAATATACTTTATTATTATTATTAGTTATGAACATAATGTTTTTGGAACTTTGCAAGTCAGTTGAGGGCCAATATATGTTCCACTTAGGGGAGCCAACTTCTTGGGGAGGGCCTGAAGATTACATTGACAGTTATCTTGTAGGTTGAGAATGTTACCGTTTCACTGTGAAACAGATATTGAAAACACCTGTCATAAGTTTGAAGTGACGTTTTAACTTTCATTGAGAGGTGTTAACGCTTATTTATTTTCTACACAAACTCGCTTGGTAGTAAAAAACCCCATTGAGAAAAAAAGGTTGATGCACTGCGACAGCTAAGCGCTGGATAGAGTTTCAGTTTCTATATATAAGCCTGGTGACTTAGGTCACTGGGCTATTTAAATGCCATGCAGTGTCCCACTGTCAAAACATAGGCCGTGCGAGGGTACAACAGTATGGTGGACCTTTTTGAGACCAACACTTATTTCTTCAACGATCTGCGCTATCTCGAGGGAGATCATGGACCATTGCAGCACTTGGACATGGCGGGGGTGTCCCCTTTGTACCACGGGAATGTCAGCCCGTTGTCGCCTGGGGGGGATCCGTCCGAGACTGGATGTGACAGCAGTGGAGAGGAGCATGTCCTCGTACCCCCTGGTCTTCAGCCGCACTGCGAGGGACAGTGCCTCATCTGGGCTTGTAAGGTTTGTAAAAGAAAGTCTGCACCAACCGACAGGCGCAAAGCGGCCACTCTCAGGGAAAGAAGGCGGCTCAAGAAGATCAATGAGGCATTCGATGCGTTGAAGAAAAAGACCGTGCCCAATCCGAACCAGCGGCTGCCCAAAGTGGACATTTTACGCAGCGCCATAAACTACATCGAGCAATTGCAGGACCTGTTGCATACACTGGATGAGCAAGAAAAAACGCCTCAAAATGGCTCATATAACTATAACGTGAAAGAACACCATGTAAGCTTCATTTGAGTAGTATTTGCATCTGCATTTTTTTATGTCACTTTATGCATACAATAATTTGCTTTACACTTAAAGGGAACATTTCCACAATGAGAAATATCTTACTGTGCATTATACTTGTAGGCCTACTACTTTGTATAATAACACGTGTGTTAGTATACACTTAAGCTAATATATGTGTGTGTACATGAAGGTGTCCAATAAGGAGTACCATTGGAAGAAGAACTGTCAAAACTGGCAGACCTCAGCTGATCATTCCAATGCACCAATGACGAATCAGAGAGAAGGTTGGAACCAATTATGAATAGTAAATTAAATCTAAATTGCTCTTTTGCAACTCATCAACTGATTATACATCTTATATATTTGATTTCTATATTTCAGGCTTCACGGAGTCTTCAGCGTCCACCAGCCTTCTTCGCCTGTCATCAATCGTTGACAGTATATCAAGTGAAGAGAAACCGACTTGCAACGAAGAAGTCTCAGAAAAATAAATCATGATTTATTGGAATTTTGTAGCCTGTATAAGCGACGTCAGCATTTCATATTTCCATTGTCTATTTCGAAATTATTTTCACTTCTTTATTCATATGTTTTAGTTTCCATTTACTTATTCATTTGTGCAAATTAACGGGCATTTTGTAGTCAATGTTTTCTTTTAAATTGTATGAATGGTCAATATTTTCTTTCTAAGGTATGACAACAATGGAACTATAATATTTTATTTCCAAATGGACATTTGATAATTGTAAATATTTTATAATATATTAACAACTTAATTTATTTTACATATAAAAGGCAGAAACACAACCTCAAGAGATTCATTGTTGTATTTGAGTATTTCTATATGAACTGACCAACAAATAAATTGTAAGCATTGTATCTTACAAGGCATCTACACGTTTTGTTCATCACTATCTATGCACTTCATTATTTATTTTAAATACTTGTCAGGTATTTTAAGGCAGTTTTAGTTTTGACACATTTTGATATAAAAACAAATTACATTTTGTACACTATATCGCCTTGACACGTGTAGTATAATATAGTATCAAGAAAACCATGCATTTAAAACCTCAGGTATTCAATTTTGAATTATCCTATGTCGTACCAGTTTTTTAAATTAGACTTGACTCCAAATACTATAGATTAATTTATGCTGTATTGCTACTTAAGGTAGGTCATACGGTGTTCAACCTCTTTGCAGGTCATGTCATTCTTATTATGTGACAATCTTTCAGCCATACCTTTCAGGTCTCATAATGATATCCGAGAATATCCCTAATGTCCCCACTAACCCACTTGATCATGTGGAATTTGAATAGAGATATGACACTGTACATGCAAGCATCAGCCACAAGTTCCCCCAGTACTCATGGGTATTAGAAGACCATAAAATCCAACGGGAACTGAAATAGCCTGGGCTCCTTTCTTTGTTCCAGCTGGCAGAGAGCTAGCCTGGGCTCCTTTCTTTGTTCCAGCTGGCAGAGAGCTAGCCTGGTCCACTTCAGTAGCGTTACATTGACGTTTTAGTCATTCAGCAGACGCTCTTATGCAGAGCGAATTACAATTAGTGTGTCCATCTTAGGATAGCTAGGTGAGACAACCACATTTCACAGTCGTAGCAAGTATATTTTCCCTCATAAAGTAGTTAGCAAAGTCGGTGCTAGTCGGAAATTAATGTATTAGAAAAACATATATTATTAAATATTATTACTATTGTTATTTTACAAGTATTATTATTTTGTCACCTCTAAACTCAGATATGCTTCGACATGGAAACTTGGCCAGGAGGCAACGGTGCAAAGCCCTCGGTGATAATGCAGCCATCTATTAGGTCCTAATTCATGATCACTTGTTTGATCATGCACATTAGCACAACGTTTACACATAGTTTATACGGGACTCCCTGAATGTATGTTTGATATGATGATCTCTTTCTCCTACATGTTGACTTGGGGAGTCCTACTTGTTTATGATCCCACAGTGCATTGCTGTGCTGACCTAAGCCTGCATCACAGTGAGCACTGCTCCTCTCCCTCTCAGATCTCTGTGGCTGACACACTGCCCTGCTGACCCCTGTGTGTCCAGCCTGGTGTCATAGACTAGTCATAACATAATGTTAGCCACAACAAATTGGAATTTGTAACATATCAGAAGAATTGTAAATTCAAAACATAACTTGTCATATGACATGTAATACGTAAAATATCATACGAATTGTAATTTGTAACATATAATAAGAAATGGATGATGAACACCCAGAAAATAACACGTCATACCAAACGTAAAATATCATCCTAATTTCAGTTTACCAGATTTTTTGTTTACTGTTACGTCCACCCGAGTCCAGGTTGTTCTGTCTGCCTTTCCCTCAGCCCTCACACTAATGTAAGCATACACACACACACACCTCACACTGACTCATGACCCCAAGCACACACACAACTTATTAGTGACTCATCCAACAGTCATTTGAAAAAGAGGCCATAATAGAGATGCACTAGGGTCTCTGTGGGGTGTTGTTTTTGTATTGCCGCTGAGTACATTCAAATTGATTAACCTTACAGTCTTTGTATAAAGGTGTAAAAGGCTTTAGGGTAGGGTACGTTTTGGGTGATTTCTCAAAACAGCAGATTGCATATCCAATGTACCAACCTTTATCCAAATCACAATGTCAAACCACCCACGCTCCTATTTCTAGTGGGATTAAACATAGATTTAATGAGCACTTCAGTGATGCCTGATACAGTAAGTACTATCAAAGGATATAGGGCCTGTGAAGTCCCTTCACATCTTTCCTTTTACTTCTGACTCTCTCACTGAACCAAACTGAAACTAGATAGCTCCAACAGTAATGTTGTTTTAATGGGATCGAAGCAGCTTTCTCACAGTGAGTTTGTGAGCCTGTTTCCCAGTGTCCATGAGAATTGTCCAGCGTCTTCCTTCCAAATGAGTTCTAAGGCTCTCCTATATCCCACCAAATGACCTTGTCAATCTACTGTTTGTTTTTGGATAATATCGTTGATATGTTTGACCAAAATCTACCACCTGCTCAACATTGAGACCTAAACCTTGGGAAAATAGCAATTACCACCTTTATGTTGAGAGGGACGTCATTTCTTTGGGACCTGTTATTTTAAGATTTAGATGCGAATTGATCAGTCTGGGGTTTAATAGATGTGATTCCTATGCTAATGTCTATGATTACTGTCTTATTTATGTATAATACAGTCTTTATAAGTTAGGTGTTAGAGATTCAATTGTTTAATCCTCTCTCTGGGTGTTTTAAATGGAGGATAAGTGCAGTACGATGTATTATCACCATTTGACTTGTTAGTAGACAACATCGGTCTGCAATTTTACAGAGATTTCCTTGTCATTTATGATGCGATCGAAATGGATTTTGCTGTGGAGGATGTGTTTAAAAAGTCAAGGCCGATGAAAGGGGAGATTTTATAGGGGAGGATCAGCCTTTGGGAGAAATGCCTTGATTTATCTGGCTTTCCTAGAATATCCTGCTATGAAATGATTCCCTGCAACATTGTAGTTGGCAGCACACTGCAGCTCTCTGCCAGACAAGTGGTGTTGCCAATCAAAAACCCTCGTCATGTGATATGATCTAATGCACCCATTAAAGTAACTGTCCAGTGAAAGTCTCACTTTTAAAAGTTCATATTCTGTTAACTCATACCCAAATCATCTTACTCATACCCAAATAACTCATACCCAAATAATTGTTAACTCATCCAATACTCGCATTTGTGGCCAAAGTCTAAATTGGACAAACAAAAAAACACTTCAACAACCCCACCTCAAACTTCTATCTCAAACAGACCATATAAAAAAATGCTTGCTATTTCCTCATAGAATATGATGTCATACTCCTGAGGAGGATGAGCTGGCCAATCAGTGGTCTAAAGGAGGATGAGCTGGCCAATCGGTGGTCTACTTGCATGAATATTTTTAATGCTCACATTAATATTTTTAATGACCGGTATATGCCCAAAACATTCTATTGCTGAGGTACACCCACACCATTCCAACACAGTAAAGATGATTTTTTAACATACATAATTACACTTTTTGGAAGGAAATCTATTTCACTCATATTGTAACCAAAAGTTGGTCATATTTCATAGAAATCTGGAAACACTAGACAGTTACTTTAAGAAATGGGCTTCCCACCATATATAAAAACAAACATTGGTTAACTGGAAAAGTGAAATACTATACATGAAGGATTATATAAAGTGTGATTTAAATGATTGTATCAGTCTGAAACATGTTGTTCATCAGACAAAATTGAGATGATTTGTCACCATACTCCACATCTTTCAGAAATATAACAAAAATACGTGTCCATCTATGGCATGTAGAATCTGTGGTAAATAAACCTTTATGGAACATTTGATATATGACCCCTATGGAGACCGGATAAGAGGGGCACAACATCACATGAAATCAAAGCTTAAGCAAGTTTAGAAGAAATAAGGGTTTCACGTGAGGGGAAAGGGACATTAAATCCCAGCTAATGCCCTACACTTAACTCTGCCTCTGACCCCCGACAACAACTCCGGAATAGAGGCGATAAAAAACAAACCCCCTAGTTCCCAAGAGACACCGCTAGCACTGCAGATCACAGAGTCAGAGTGAGTGTGTACAACGTCTGGAGCAGCGCATAGGCTTCTGCTAGATGTATCGCCACTAACACCATATGCTGGTGCAATCGTATCCTATAGGCTCAATTAACTGTTGGTTGTTGCCAGGTTTTCTCGTTTTCCATATTGTTGGGGATTGTTCACAGTCAATATAGCCTTTGATCTCAACCGCAGCATCGAGGGCCAGGCTCATGCCAATGTCTTCTTCAGCTGTGCGCAATACAAACTCGGACCGCAATTCAGTGGCAGGTACTAGAGTGTTTTCTTAGGTGTGCGCGGTTCCCAGAGATAGAGGAGGACAAACGTTTTGACACGTTGTGAGAAATATCCACATTGTATCCGTGTAGGGTGTCAACAAACACAACGCTCGAATAATTACTCCGACGACTGAAAATGGCAGCTCATCATGGCTATTCATCAGTGTTTGTTCTAGCTAGTTTCTCATGCGTTATTAGGTTATGCACATGTTGTTCGGGCGCAAGCCGCCTCTTTCGAGATGCAGCTTAAATAATGAATATAGCATGCTTATTAACATGTATTACAAGCCGAATATTTTAAAAGTTAACACAATTGTAATGCCAGATTTTTAGTTTTATTGAGTGAAATGTATCAAGGATACAATGCGATACAGGTCTTTTAAGAGGGGCCTCAAAACTATACATTAGACATTGAGACCTTTCCAGGTGCAACAATTACAGTGCTGTGAAAAAGTATTTGTCTCCTTCCTGATTTCTTATTTTTTTGCACATTTGTCGCACTTGAATGTTTCAGATCATCAAAGAATTATTAATATTACACAAAGATAACCCAAGTAAACACAACATGCAATTTGTAAGTGATCACTTTCTTTATTAAGGGAAAAAGATATCCGAACCTTCATGGCCCAATATGACCCAAAGTAATTGCCCCCCCCCTTGTTAAATCATGAATTTACTGTGGTTAATCACATTTTTTGCAAAGCTGAGTTCAATTTCACTAGCCACAGCCAGGCCTGATTACTGATGAAAATGACAAAGGGGGCGCAGAGACGAATCATCAAAGAGGTCACAAAAGAACCCACTACAACATCTAAAGAACTGCAGGCCTCACTTGTCTCAGCTAAGGTCAGTGTTCATGACTCAACCATAAGAAAGAGACTGGGCAAAAATGGCATCCATGGCAGAGTTCCAAGGCGAAAACCACTGCTGACCAAAAATAACATAAAGGCTCGTCTCACTTTTGGCAAAAAAAGCATCTTGATGATCCGCAAGACTTTTGGGAAAATATTCTGTGGACTGACGAGACAAAAGTTGAACTTTTTGGAAGGTGTGCGTCCCGTTACATCTGGCGTAAAAGTAACACAGCATTTCAGAAAAAGAACATCATACCAACAGTCAAATATGGTGGTGGTAGTGTGATGGTCTGGGGCTGATTTGCTGCTTCAGGACCTGGAAGACTTGTTGTGATTGATGGAACCATTCATTCTGCTCTCTACCAAGACATCCTGAAGGAGAATGTCTGGCCGTCAGTTTGTGACCTCAAGCTGAAGCGCACTTGGGTTCTGCAGCAGGACAATGATCCAAAACACACCAGCAAGTCCACCTCTGAATGGCTTAAAAAAACAAAATGAAGGTTTTGGAGTGGCCTTGTCAAAGTCCGGACTTGAATCCGATTGAGATGCTGTGGCGTGACCTTAAAAAGGCGGTTCATGCTCAAAAACCCTCCAATGTGGCTGAATTAAAACAATTCTGCAAAGAAGAGTGGGCCAAAATTCCTCCACAGCGACGTGAAAGACTCATGGCCAGTTATCGCAAACGCTTGATTGCAGTTGTTGCTGCTGAGGGTGGAACAACCAGTTATTAGGTTTTGGGGGCAATTACTTTTTCACATAGGACCATGAAGGTTCGGATAGCTTTTTCCCTTAAATAAAATCATCACTTAAAACTGCGTTTTGTGTTTACTTGGGTTATCTTTGTGTAATATTTAAATGTGTTTGATCTGAAACATTTAAGTGTGACAAATGTGCAAAAAAAAAAGAAATAAGGAAGGAGGCAAATACTTTATCACAGCACTGTATATGTACATGTTTAAATGTATAGGCCTATCTGTTTGGAATATAATTTGACATGGCTATAATTAGAAAACTAGGTCTTGCAAATTCTTCACGAATTGAAGCCCTCGTGTTAATTGCTCAATTACCTATTTTAATGAGTTTTAACAAACACGGACACGGTGTAATGACACCTTCAATGATGAGTTAGGACCGGTTAGAGGAGTTACCGCAGCAATGTGAATGATCGGGATTTGAAATGTTACACCTCCCTTTGCAGCTGGGCTGCATCTGTAACGCTGCTATTTGTCTCAAGCATAAAATTGGCCTGCGAACTCTTGTACATGGTTCACCTCGTTGCTATTGGTCAGTTTCAGAAAACTAAACTAATCTCCATTATTATCACACATATGTGTATGATTTTGAATGTTGGCTCATTGCAATATTAGTAGTGTATATAATTACAAATGGGTATAGAAAACATACTATTTTGTGAGATCTGAGAGGTAAAGTTATTCTCCTCTTTACCTGTTCAACTATTGGTGTTCACCAACAATTACCTTTACTCAAAATAGGTCTGTTTATTACAGAAAAGGGCCATGTAGTGGTGTAATGAGTGGGAAAACACCAGTGAGTGCAGATGTGGGGAACTCTGCAGGGTACTGGGGGTGAGGGAGCGGGTGGGGTGGAGAGCTGAGCTAACCCCAGCCTGCCTGGGCCAATGGGGCATGGTAATTAGATCTGGCCAATGTGGGCCTTGGGCTGTGGACTGGGGGCATATAAGGGGGGCCCCATGGCAGCAGCCCCCTCATATCACTCAGAGGTCTCCTCTCTCACCCCACTGCTCTCCCAAAGCAGAGAGTTATTTCCTTCCTTTCTTCAACCACAACAACAGCCCAGCCATGGATGTCTTCTCCCCATCCCAGGTCTTCTATGACAGCGCCTGTGCCTCCTCGCCAGAGGACCTGGACTTCGGCCCCGGGGAACTGGACGGCTCAGAGGAGGACGAGCACGTCCGGGTCCCTGGGACTCCTCACCAGGCGGGTCACTGCCTTCAGTGGGCCTGCAAGGCCTGCAAGCGTAAGTCCAGCACAGTGGACCGGCGGCGGGCTGCCACCATGAGGGAACGACGCCGGCTGAAAAAGGTGAACCACGGCTTCGAGGCTCTGAGGCGCTGCACCTCAGCCAACCCCAGCCAGAGGCTGCCTAAGGTGGAGATCCTGCGCAACGCCATCCAGTACATCGAGAGCCTCCAGGAGCTGCTCCATGAGCATGTGGAGAACTACTACGGCCTTCCTGGGGAGAGCAGCTCAGAGCCTGGGAGCCCCTCGTCCAGCTGCTCCGACAGCATGGTGAGACTGAGACCAGACACACACGGACTCATATACAGCTTCACTCACTGTCTCCTCATCTCTGTGCAGCACACAGAGGTTTTTTCAGGTCCTGCTAGTTCAGTGTCTGCTGAAACGCTTTCCCTCTTTGGACTAATTCAGAGTACTCTATTTGCATGGTGGATCACATTGCTGTTAGCCTCTGTCTTGTTGCATCTCCCAAGATCTTGAGTTAAAAAGCTTTTGTTTGGGACTCTACCTTAGTAGCTTAATTCCCGATGTCTCTGAGCATGCATATTGTAATACTAATTTGCATTTAGAGTATCTCCCTGGATCTGAAGGGGAACAGGCTCACTTTAAATGTAGAATGTTTATTGAATAGACTTGCACTGATTGTGCTGTTGGGGGATCTCAATTACAATGTTCCCTTGTGCATTTCATCTTCTTTGGCTGCTTCATTAATGTAAACCTCTCTTGTGCAGTGTTATATATGCATGATGCATTACGTTTCACATGCAAATGCTATCCTTTTCTGTATTGGTGTGTTTGGTGCATGTACATTACCCCAGTGCATGCATGATACTTTCTCAGTTGGCCAGTCAAGATTAGAATCAGCTCCACAAAACAGTGGTTAGAAGGTGATGCGATGCTAAATAATAGAATGGATCTTTATGATGGCGGATGGAGTAATGGCTTTCCCACCATTGTACACGTTATAGCCTAATAAACCCTGCTAAATCCACCTTACTGAAGTCTGGCAGGAAAGACTGTGCTTTTCTGCATTCCATCCTGACTGCATGTTCTCCTCCACTGCCAGGATTTTCTGCAGATTTACTGGGAGAAAGTGTCATCTTGCACAAACTGGTGTTGCTTCCACTGATACAATCGATTCGCCATGGCTAGAGCCCGGGCAGATCATGGGAGTAGCCTGCAACTTTGGCCCTGAGGTGGCTGTGAAATAAAGAACCCTAGCCAGACAGGCAGGAACACTGTGGATTTATCAGTCTGGCAAGATGACCAAGGATGACATTATTTACCGATATTTTAATATGATTTCATATTTGTATGTTCTTATCTTAGTGGCTTTCTTTATTGTGCACCATTTACAAACCTCAGTTGAGGAAAATGCATTTCAGACACTTCAAAATGTCTGAAACGTAGAAAGGGGAATAATGTCACGTGCTTTGTCATGACTGCTGTGCTAACGTCAGTTTGCTTTGTTTGTTTCCTTGTAGGTTGACTGTAACAGTCCTGTTGTGTGGCCTCAGATGAACACAAGCTTTGGCAACAACTACAGTTACATTAAGAATGGTAAGACACATTGATTAATATGTTTTTCTGTTTGTTATGTCATATAAAACTAGAGACATTGTCTAATGAATACATGTAATGGACTTATGTTAGGCTATGGTCTGGCTACCACCTGTGTAGGTTGACTATTGTAAAACTTGCCAGGTTTACATTCATTCGTTTTGATTCGTACTATAAAGACACAAATTATGTTACGTGAATATTCTGTCTTTCCATTTAAATTCACCATACACATAAATTGACTCAATTGGACATGGTAGTTAACTGATCTCATCCATAAGATGAGCTATCTTCATTGTCTTGACTGACCTTGTCCTTCCCCTGTTTGTCCTGTCTAGTGATCTCTGGAGAGAGAGGTGCTGGTGCCTCCAGCCTGGCCTGCCTGTCTAGCATAGTAGATCGCCTCTCCTCGGTAGATGCCAGTACCCCAGCAGGGCTCAGAGATATGCTTACCTTCTCGCCCTCCAGCACCGACTCCCAGCCTTGCACTCCAGAAAGCCCCGGGACCAGACCTGTGTACCACGTGTTGTGAAGATGACCTGCATTAGAATATAAGTCATCTGATGGCCCTGATCTTTAACCGCATACCACTTTGACTTCCTATTTCGGTGATGGCTAAGATCGATCAACACCTGCCAACCTTTGTATTGTAAATAAGATTGTAAATATGTACTGTAAATGTTCATTTATTTGAAACAATATAAATACCAACTGTGACCTATTTAATTGATCCTTTTCATGTGTCTGTCCTGATATAGTCCTATGCATCATTGAAACAAGTTGTATTTAAGCTATTGCATTTGTTAGCTTCACGTTTCTCATGATCAATAAACGTTTCAACAATTCTAGAGTTCCCACATCTGTTGGTGTAAATGTTGTTTAATCCATCAAAAACAGTGACTACAGAAGAGAGAGTAGCTTGCATTCCATTCCTGGTCAGAGTGTTGGTGTGGTGGGTGGAGATGGGAAGGGGAGGAGAGAGGGTTTGTGTACCTGTTTTTTCTTCAGTAACAAATGTTTCTCATTGTTAACACCCCTAACTACACCCTAAACACTATGGCTTTGAACAAATGGCCTGAACATAACAAGGGGAAGGGGTTACTAGTATCATATGTTGCGTCTCATCAAAGCCTATAGCTCATAAAATCAAAGCGTTACAGTCTTTTTCCTGTTGTATTGTGACCCCATTAGGCTAAAAGGATTTCCCTCACATTTATAACACATTTATAAAACATTTATAATAGAAGAACACAGTCAAATTGAATGTGTCACTGCAGTTTTCTTTTTACATGGGTTTGAAAGCAACCAACAGATTATGTCAATCCTATATCACTTGCCCTATGGCAGCACAGCACACAGTCACGCCCATGTGAAAACATAGAAACCTGTCTCATTGTGACACAACCTTCGAGAGATACGCAAGTCTTCATGTTAATGACAAGCACCTTCCTATTGTGACACCAGAGGGAGAGACTCAGTGGCGAGTGGGCCATAATGGTAGTTAAACACTAGCTCTGCCTCTGTGGCATTATGCTAGATGGCTCTGTGGCATAGCAGGCATACCAGCGAGGGCTTCTATTTCAGTAAGCCACACCGCTGGCTACGAAGCTCCCCGCGCATTGAAGTAATTTTCCATGGCTAAACATTGGATATATTCATAAATCACTCATGTGACGTCATGGGATGACAAGAGATATAATCTTTGTTTCCACATCAACAGATAGTATGACCCAAGGTTACAACAGGGGTAGGATTTGCATCAAGTACTTTATTATTAGGATATCATTCATCTATTTCCTTTTGATTCCTCTTCCAACCTGGACAATGTAAGGACTAAACGTAGCCTGACACAAATCACTCTAATGTGAAGTACTCTGGCATTTCTCACAATAGCCAAAGCCATTATTTGCAGTACTGAGTATACACTATTACCACAAGAGGGAGGTATTTCTAATACTTGACTATGAGATGTCACTTGTCATGCTCACATGACTAGAGCTTTTCAAATTGCTTATCTAATAAGTAGGCTGTGATATTGTTTGTGTCATACTCCAGTTAAACAGTAATTACCTGACAAATTGATAAAGATATAGGATCTTAATTTTACTCAGTTTATTACAGCAGGAAAATAATTCTGCAGCAACAGGAAATGAATTATTATTAAGTGAATTATTATGTGGATTATAATTAACAGACATTTTTGTAGGGGTTGACACATTTTTCACAAGGGAAAATCAAGTCTGAGATTTTATAGTGTAAATTACAAAGTCAGGAGTCTTATTAAACCTCATATATAGTAAGTTTTACATTTCCTGAATTGCAGGAAAGTTCTCCTGGAACAGGGTGATCCAATTAAATTTGAAACTCCAAAACCCACGTGCTCAAGTGGAGCCAATGTTGTCCTCATGCTCACTGCAAATCCCTCCTTTAAATTATGAGACGGCTATGAGGTTAGCTAGCTGCCAGACTCTTACATTAAATATATTTAACAATATTAAGTGAATAATCACATCAATACAATATAATTAGCCTGCTGCCAGACTCTTACATTAAACATAATTTAACATTAAGTGATTCATAATCACATCAATATAATTCAAACAGTTTTGTCATTATGAAGGCTAACTATTGCCCTTATTTAACTAGGCAAGTCAGTTAAGAACAAACTCTTATTTTCAATGACGGCCTAGGAACAGTGGGTTATCTGCCTGTTCAGGGGTAGAACGACAGATTTATACCTTGAAAGCTCAGGGATTTGAACTTGCAATCTTCCGGTTACTAGTCCAACGCTCTAACCGCTAGGCTACCCTGCCGCCCCACCTTTGAGTGAGTAATCTAGACATCATGTTGATTTATCCCACTGGGCACAGATGTCCATTCAACATCTATTCTACGTTGTTTAACCAACGTTGATTCAACCAGTGTGTGCCCAGTGGGATTTTAGGCTATAGCTAGTTGTCTAGTTAATAATAGTATACACCCCTCAAATTCAAATCTGGACCTCAAACCATAAAAAAGTCCCCTCTAATCAGTGACTGATTTAAACTTGGGACACCAGGCCTGGTAGTCCTGAGGCATGGTCCTAGGGCTCAGGTCCTCCATGAGAAAGAGAAAGAGAGAGAGAGAGAAAAAGAGAGAGGGAATTAGAGAGAGCATACTTAAATTCACACAGGACACCGGATAAGACAGGAGAAATACTCCAGATATAACAGACTGACCCTAGCCCCCGACACATAAACGATTGCAGCATAAATACTGGAGGCTGGGACAGGAGGAGTCGGGAGACACTGTGGCCCAGTCCGACGGTACCCCCGGACAGGGCCAAACAGGCAGGATATAACCCCACCCACAGCCCCCCCACCACTAGAGGGATATCATCAACCACCAACTTACTATCCAGAGACAAGGCCAAGTATAGGCCACGAAGATCTCTCCCACGGCACGAACCCAAGGTGGGGTGCCAACTTGTACAGGAAGATCACGTCAGTGACTCGACCAACTCAAGTGACGCACCCCTCCTAGGGATGGCATGGAAGAGCACCAGTAAGCCAATGACTCAGCCCCTGTAATATGGTTTGAGGCAGAGAATCCCAGTGGAGAAAGGGGAACCGGCCAGGCAGAGACAGCAAGGGTGGTTCGTTGCTCCAGTGCCTTTCCGTTCACCTTCACACTCCTGGGCCAGACTACACTCAATCACAGGACCTACTGAAGAGATGAGTCTTCAACAAAGACGTAAAGGTCAAGACCGAGTCTGCGTCTCTCACATGGATAGGCAGACCATTCCATAAAAATGTAGCTCTATATGAGAAAGCCCTGCCTCCAGCTGTTTGCTTAGAAATTCTAGGGACAGTAAGGAGGCCTGCGTCTTGTGACCGTAGCTTACGTGTAGGTATGTACGGCAGGACCAAATCAGAAAGATAGGTAGGAGCAAGCCCATGTAATGCTTTGTAGGTTAGCAGTAAAACCTTGAAATCAGCCCTAGCCTTAACAGGAAGCCAGGGTAGAGAAGCTAGCACTGGAGTCATATGATCATATTTTTTGGTTCTAGTCAAGATTCTAGCAGCCGTGTTAAGCACTAACTGAAGTTTATTTAGTGCTTTATCCGGGTAGCCGGACTTTAGAGCATTGCAGTAGTCTAACCTAGAAGTGACAAAAGCATGGATTCAGTTTTCTGCATCATTTTTGGACAGAAAGTTTCTGATTTTTGCAATGTTATGTAGATGGAAAAAAAGCTGTCCTTAAAACAGTCTTGATACGGTCGTCAAAAGAGAGATCAGGGTCCAGAGTAACGCCGAGGTCCTTCATAGTTTTATTTGAGACGACAAGATTAATTGTCAGATTCAACAGAAGATCTCTTTGTTTCTTGGGACCTAGAACTATCTCTGTTTTGTCCGAGTTTAATAGTAGAACATTTGCCGCCATCCACTTCCTTATGTCTGAAACACAGGCTTCCAGGGAGGGCAATTTTGGGGCTTCACCATGTTTCATTGAAATGTACAGCTGTGTGTCGTCCACATAGCAGTGAAAGTTAACATTATGTTTCCGAATGACATCACCAAGAGCTAAACTATATAGTGAAAACAATAGTGGTCCTAAAATGGAGCCTTGAGGAACACCGAAATGTACAGTTGATTTGTCAGAGGACAAACCATCTACAGAGACAAACTGATATCTTTCTGACAGATAAGATCTAAACCAGGCCAGAACCTGTCCATGTAGACCAATTTGGGTTTCCAATCTCTCCAAAAGAATGTTGTGATAGATGGTATCAAAAGCAGCACTAAAGTCTAGAAGCACGAGGACATATACAAAGCCTCGGTCTGATGCCATTAAAATGTAATTTACCACCTTCACAAGTGCAGTCTCAGTGCTATGATGGGGTCTAAAACCAGACTGAAGCGTTTCGTATGCATTGTTTGTCTTCAGGAAGGAATGGGAAACAGCAAATTTTTTTGAGAGGAATGGGAGATTCAATATATGCCGATAGTTTTTTATATTTTCTGGGTCAAGGTTTGTCTTTTTCAAGAGAGGCTTTATTACTGCCACTTTTAGTGAGTTTGGTACACATCTGATGGATAGAGAGACATTTCTAATGTTCAACATAGGAGGGCCAAGCACAGGAAGCAGCTCTTTCACTAGTTTAGTTGGAATAGGGTCCAGATGGCAACTTGAAGATTTAGAGGCCATGATTATTTTCATCAATGTGTCAATAGATAAAATATTAAAAAACTTGAGTGTCTCCCTTGATCCTTGGTCCTGGCAGTGTTGTGCAGACTCAGGACAACTGAGCTTTGGAGGAATACGCAGATTTAAAGAGGAGTCCGTAATTTGCTTTCTAATCATCATGATCTTTTCCTCAAAGAAGTTCATGAACTTGTCACTACTGAAGTGAAAGCCATCCTCTTTTGGGGAATGCTGCTTTTTAGTTAGCTTTACGCAAGGTTAAATTGAGTTCCTCAGTTAGGTAGTTAACTGACTTTTGTACTCTGACGTCCTTGGGTAGGTGGAGGGAGTTTGGAAGGGCATCAAGGAATCTTTGGGTTGTCCGAGAATTTATAACACAGCTTTTGATGATCCTTGGTTGGGATCTGAGCAGATTATTTGTTGCGATTGCAAACGTAATAAAATGGTGGTCCGATAGTCCAGGATTATGAGGAAAAACATTAAGATCCACAATTATTCCATGGGACAAAACTGGGTCCAGAGTATGACTGTGGCAGTGAGTAGGTCCGGAGACATGTTGGACAAAACCCACTGAGTCGATGATGGCTCCGAAAGCCTTTTGGAGTGGGTCTGTGGACTTTTCCATGTGAATATTAAAGCCACCAAAACTCAGTGAGGAACACTGTATATGGCCCAGGAGGCCTGTAAACAGTAGCTATAAAACGTGATTGAGTAGGCTGCATAGATTTCATGACTAGAAGCTCAAAAGACGAAAGCGCAGTATTTTTTTTTTTGGTAAATTGAAATTTGCTATCGTAAATGTCAGCAACACCTCCACCTTTGCGGGATGCGTGGAGGATATGGTCACTAGTGTAACCAGGAGGTGAGGCCTCATTTAGCACGGGAAATTCATCAGGCTTAAGCCATGTTTCAGTCAGGCCAATCACCTCAAGATTATGATCAGTGATTAGTTCATTGACTATAACTGCCTTGGAAGTGAGGGATCTAACATTAAGCAGCCCTATTTGGAGATGTGAGATATCACAATCTCTTTCAATAGTGACAGGAATGGAGGAGGTCTTTATTCTAGTGAGATTGCTAAAGCGAACACCGCCATGTTTAGTTTTGCCCAACCTAGGTCGAGGCACAGACACGGTCTCAATGGGGATAGCTGAGCTGACTACACTGACTGTGCTAGTGGCAGGCTCCACTAAGATGGCAGGCTGGCTAACAGCCTGCTGCCTGGCCTGCACCCTATCTCATCTATCTCATCTCAATGAGTTAGCCAGCAATTTTGGGGGGGGAAGTATAAGCTTGAAATGGGCATGGTCTAATTGACTCCTCAACTAAAAACACATATCTAAGTTTAGCTTTCTGAATGAACCAGAAAATCAGTAGTGATTTCTGATTGTTTATCAAAGTCAGATGACTAACTCACTGATCCTACTTTGTGGTGTAGCCCAGGGGGGTGCAATTAACTATGCGGTCATTAACAGAAAACCAGCAGTAGTCCGGACTTCGTAAGATAAGACTTGAATAGGTCGATTTGGGTCGGAATACCCCTGGTCTATACTATTAGCCTGGCTGACGCGCGACCCACGCGACTACAAAGTGAGGTGTGACTGGAAGACCTCCAGACCTGGTGCCAGACAGACTACTATACTATAGGCTTCAGTCTAATCTTCTGTATAGCAGACTTTATCATCATTTATGTTAACACTACATAACCTTTGTAGTCTATCCTACAGATAGTGTTAACACTACATAACCTTTGTAGTCTATCCTACAGATAGTGTTAACACTACATAACCTTTGTAGTCTATCCTACAGATAGTGTTAACACTACATAACCTTTGTAGTATATCCTACAGATAGTGTTAACACTACATAACCTTTGAGGTCTATCCTACAGATAGTATCCTTGGCCTTTTCTTCTTCATTTGCTTCCATGGGGAATCATACAAAGTATTGTTTTATCACCTACCTCCAAATGTCTGTGGCACAAAATCAGTGTTTTCTGCCTCTAGGTTGCCACGGCAGACCAACAGGGTATCACATCACACGCAGTGCCCCTACCCTATAGAGTCCCCCCCACCTGCATCTGGAAGTATGTTGTCACGGAGACAGAGGATGTGATTTCACCTGGCTATGAAGTAAGTGGTGTGTTCCAGCATTACACAGAAACACATCAATTCACACCAGTCATATCAGTGTGAATTTCTTACAGTGTTATACAGTGAATACATATGCTGGCTATGCTGTTATTCATCTGCATTAGACTCATCAGATCACTCTGATTCATTTAAAGGCTGTGCTAATGGAAATGACTTGTAGCCAGGAGTCATATGTCCAGAAAGATGAGATTAGATGCATATAATGCAATGTCATTCCCGAGGGCTCAAATGTCAGTAACCACGACATGGCCCAGTCTCTGTAGTTTATACATTCTCCAACATAAGCCCTCTAGACTATATGAAGGTCTCTGTAGTGTGTAGCCTACTGATTGATGAATTCAAGCTGAGATCTATTCATTTTACTGAATAAGAATGACAGATGTGAACACATTTCACTGATCTCTCATCAGTGATGCCTAATTATGAGTTTTGGTTTCCATCCTCACTACTTAGTTCATTAGCGCCATGGAATGAGAAAAGAGGTGATTAAATAGATAGATGGATTGCGAGGATGAGTCGTGTTTGTGAATTAGACATTCCTGATGGAAATATTCCTTTGATTCTATCTGAGGGAGGTAGAATTAAGCAATAAGTCCCGAGGAGGTGTAGTATATGACCAATATACCATGGCTAAGGGCTGTTCTTAGGCACAATGCAACGCAGTGTCTGGAAACTGCCTTTAGCCGTGGCATATTGGCCATATATCACAAACCCCAGAGGTGCCTTACTGCTAATATAAACTGGTTACCAACGTAATTAGAGCAGTAAAAATACATGTTTTGTCATAATCGTGGTATACTGTCTACAGCTTCAGCCAAGTTTATAATAGAGCACACAGCCTGGTTTGTCTAGTGGTGTAAAAAAGACATGTTCCCTTTGACAAACACAATAGTAGGCCAATACACACTATGTTCTATATAGTCAGTGTAGGCAAGCAAATCCACATCCTCAGCTTGAGTTTCCTTCCTCCATCTTACAAGGACCACTGAGCTCCGGCATTACTTTCAGTGTCTGCCTTCTGTATTGACGTGCCATTGGCGATTGGGTTAATATTCAGATGCTTCAATTCAAGGGGGAATTATAATGTAAAAGCGTCATCCACAGGCATTTCATCTCAGTACAGTGGAAGGCAGTGTCAGAACCAGTGACCCCATCACTGAGAGACCTTAATTGCTTTGGAAGAGTGCTACACTGCTGCCCTGTAACTCCCGTTCACAGCTCAAACAGACAGGGGTCAGGAGTTAGCTGTAGCCTGCTTCCCCTTACCCCAGATTTCAGACAAGCAGAATAGACACAGTAGAAGAAGAAGCCGTTCGGGGTCAATGAAGTCATCAATGTACACACGCACATATATTTATTTATACAAATATAATATGTATAACAATTGCATATCACCTGGTGTTGTCTTTTTTTCTGTACAATCAGGAAGTACAGTACGTCCAGTCAGGAAGTACAGTACGTTGAATCAGGAAGTACAGTACGTCGAATCAGGAAGTACAGTACGTTGAATCAGGAAGTACAGTACGTCCAGTCAGGAAGTACCAGTCAGGAAGTACAGTACGTCCAGCCTAAAAAAATGCAAGTCGGCAATAAGAAAGAGAATAAGTAAATGTACAAAAGGGATCTGTCAGAGGCAAGATGAACTGCTCAAAAGTTGAGGGACAAAACACGTTCATAGACCAATCTGGTTGGACTATCAGGATGGCACATTGTACACAGTATGGATGTTAAATGATCTTGCACTACTTCAATACCCACCCACAAAGGAACTAGGCCTATATAGAACATACATACTAGAGTTTGCTACTAGGAAAACCATCCAATGTATTGTTTGTCTGACAGTACTACAGATACAAGACCACTTTTGATCAGTGTTGATCATCGACTGGTTTTCTAATAGTTTTCAATGAATCCACAGTGCAACTTGTTATACTTAAATATGGTTACTTGCCATGAGAATACTACGTCAGACAATAGGTAGAGGGTTGAAGGAGAGAGTTTAAAACAGAGGTCCCTTAGTGATAAGACGACTAGAACATTCCACAGTCTCTTACTCACAATGATTGTCAAAATGTAAAGGTGACGACGCAGATCCAGGAGAATGAGTCCATTAACCATACTATTCTGGTACGAATTATACACTGGGCTATAGGTCTTGTACAATTCAATATTTTAAATAATCATCTGCATGTTAACAAACACACACACATACCTTAATGAAATGACTTTATGCAAAACTCAGATTGTAAACAATAAAATAGATAGATTTAAAAAATAAAGACAATTGTACCATTTGATTAACCCGCCAGGTCATTAATATACATAAATATATATAAATATATATATACATATATATAAATGTGTTTGACATTCCTCATATAAATGAAATTATATTGATATATGTGATATATGATTACTCTATATACTCTCTGTATATATTCATTTGATGGGAGTAGATGACTAACAATCATTAAATGCCTGACTTGAGAGCTGAAAGTCAAGATATGAAATTTCACGATAATTGTACTTGTATTCAATTGTATGAATACAATTATCTATGTGTATTCATCCACTTTACATACCTCTCTTTTAACAGCCGTTTGATTTGAATGTCAGGAGCTGCCTTATGACACACAATTATCTCTGTGTATTCATCCACTTTACATACCTCTCTTTTAACAGCCATTTGATTTTAATGTCAGAAGCTGCCTTATGACACACAGTGCATAAGATACAGTTGACCGAGTATTACATGGTTAACTTTTGTATCTTTACCACATACTGTATATCTCTAATCATTACTTTTATGTGAAATGTAAAACCAACGAAAGTCTGTTATTGCTAAATCTACAAGTTTCCATACAAAATATTTTCTCACTGCAATATATAAGGTAAAAAAAGAGTTCACATATATCCAAAGCAGGACAAGTTTGACACAAAAAAAGCAATGTTCATTCACACACGGACAAGTACAGTATAGAAGAAACAATAGAAATATCATTGTTCAAAGCTATAGCAAAACCAAAGTCAGGAAACAAGTGAAATGAATTCAAAACAGATAACAAAAAGAAGTAAACTATCACAAATGACAAGGAGCATTGTGGAGGGTTACAACTTTCAACTGTTAGAGGACAACTTCAAATGAATACAAACAAAATATGGGTTTCAGTGCTTAGCCTCCAATCTCTCATGTCACAAGCACCGTTGTTTACATTTCAGAACACATATCTTTCAGTTTTGCTTCATTCTGTTGGTAGTACATTGAAGGGGGAGAGAGAGTCTTCACTGCTTAACAGTATCATATTCTCCTCTACCAGGTGGTTCCTTCGGGATCCTCAGCACATAGAGATGGACTCAGAACCTTCCTTTCAGTGTCCCTCACTTCTTCTTCTTTTGGAACAGCCTGTGAGAAGGACAGGTGTAAGAAAAGCTGAGAGCACTTTGACAGGTCGGTAAAGTGGGATGCTAATGTCATATTCTGGTCCAATAAGTTACAAAAGTGTAGTGTACTCTGCTGTGAATTTGCGAAAAGCCCATTGAACTGTGAAAAGCCAATTAAAAAGGATTGTGAATTAACCTTTTACTGCAGTGGGCTAAATCAGGGTCACACAGAATGTTTCTTGGTAGTCTTAAACAAATCTACTTTGAAACAAAAGCATACACTTCTCACACATAGTTATGGACTTTTAAAAAAGAAGACACCTGTAGCATGTCAGATAAAGAGTTTAAATGTATTACATTTTGAGTTTGCATCCCAAAATTACACTTTAGATACATCACAGAAGACTGAAATATAACAAAACCATTTGACATAAAAACACCGGATTTTCAGTCAGGTTCTAGAATGTTTATTAATTATGAAAAATATGAATAACATTCCACCTATGAGGCCACTAGGTCATTTGACAGCAGGAAATGGCTACATGTCTGTGGAATTCCCACTACTACTGAGAACAGAGATATAGCAGAGCCTATTGTGTCCTCGGGCCTTGGTCAGCCTGGCCAGGTATGCGAGAGAGAGACAGAATGGCCGGGCAGCGAATCAGAGAGGAAGGCTACATGACGAACAGATTCCATGGTGCTTTCCACCTAGCAGCCTGTCCGCTGCGCGTGTCGCTTGCTTGGCCACCGGCCTCTTGGCCCCTGTGGCAAAGCCCTGTAGTCAGCATGCCAGGGTTGATACAACATGATCCCTGCTCAGTCCCCACTCCATGCCTCTACTGCACAGGTCTCCAAGCTCACACATACCTCCCTGAGCTAAACGAGGGCTACATGAGGAGGGTTACTATCAAACAATCAGTGCCACTGAGGATCCCTTAGCCTGCAGATGGTGTTAAGTCTTTTGTGATGTGGCCCAGACAGGCTTAGTATTACTACTGCCTATTTTCAGAGTTGTCCTTATTTTAGCTTTATCACCTCCAGCAATCCAAGCAATGACGGGGTATATTTGTATACCACAAGTCTGCCTCAACTTTGCACTGATGCAGTCAAGTCTGCTCTGTGGTATGTGTTATAAAACATGTAGCATCCCATGAGCGTGAGCTCTTACTTGCTCAGCTATATCTAAAATAATTCACAAGCCACACGGCTGAATTACTGACACAACGGTTATGACTGTACAGGGGATTGCAACTGCTTAGTTAACAAACACCCTGAAATAGATTAAGTGCTCATTCCAGGACCTTAATGTGTGCTGCAAGGAAATGTTTAATGAAAAATTGAAACGCTTGATGTAATCCTCTGTAACTTTTACCCAAAGGACAAGGCCTGGTATCATTGTGCAGTAGGAGCCTCTCTGACAGGAGCCTCTCTGGTACTCTCTCTGGGTATAAAGAGCCCAATGGGTTTAAAATAACCACTGAACATGCCAATTGGCACTTCTGTTTTTCTGTTGCTCATTAGAAAAACAAGATTTTAGTCTTAGAGGTTTGTTTCCAGACCGATTCCACGCTTGGTTTATGATGTTTGTCCCGCATGAGACACTGTAGACGCAGAAGCCTATTTCACTTCCTCAAAATCCCAAGAATGAATCGAAGATAACTCAAGAAATCTGTAATTAAATTTGGACGTTTTTGCCAAGGATGTTTAAGTTGCGCAATTTTACATTTCACTAAGGTGTTTGTTGCAGTATTTCTCAAGTAAAAAAATGCACAACATGTTGTCTTATGTAAACCAAGCCAGGCTGCTGGGCAGGTCTGTCTCACTGTATGCTATCGAATAGAGAGCAATCACTGCAGCTGTTCACCCCATGTTAATAGGCAAATGTACTTAGTCTAATCATTCATTTGCCTGTTGTGACACACAATTGTTCCAAACACTTTGTAGTCAATTTGGACACTAGAATAACTGTTTCTGACTCATATCGATGCCACAAAGACAGTTTTCAAAGGCATTCGTTGTGTTTTAAATGCTGTTGCTCTTTCAATGGTGCAATGTGTATCTCCAGACAATGCCAGCCTCCACCAGTTCACCCTATTCCCCAAAAACCTTTGAGGTGCTAAAGAGTCCCGTGTGGCTCAGTTGGTAGAACATGGGGCTTGCAATGCCATGGTTATGGGTTTGATTCTCACTGGGGGACAAGTGTGAAAATGTATGCTATGGATAAGTGTGTCTGCTAAATGACTGAAATGTAAAATCCCTGTCAGATCCTTAAAACAGTTTCAATCTAAATTAAATCATAGAATGGTAAATATATGGCAGGTTTAGAGGACTGGTCTTCTTACTGTACCAGCTGTTTTCTTCATCCGTGTGGTTCAACTCCTTCTCCTCGGTGGTCCCAGATCTGGTTTGTGCTGTCTTGCCAACACCTACAGTCCTTTTTGGTGTGACAATGCCCATAGGAGTCGGCATGACAGTACAAATAGATCTAGCACCAGGCTTCGGTCCCCCACCCTTAAAGCAATGAAAGGCCTCACCTACGACATATGGTTCTGCTGGGTAGTGAGGTTCTGCTGCTGCTGAGCCTGCATGAGGAGCTGCTGCTGGCGGCGGCGGGCCGTGCGGAGCTTCTCGAAGCGCGCCTCCATCTCCTCCAGGACCTTGGGCGTGTAGCGTACCACCAGCTTCACACTGTCCTTGGCAGCCTTCAGAAGCTCCACCGCCTTCTCGTGGTGCTCCCCCTCCACACTCTGGGGAGATACAGTGAAAGAGAATGAGAGAGAGAAGAGACTCAGCACATTTAAGAAATGTGGTGGCAATGTGTTAGTGTTGTAGTGATATGGTCTCTGAAGTCTGCCTCAGTTTCTTAATTGGCATGGACAGAGAATTAAAGAAACTTTGCCAATACTTTTATGTAAGCAACAATGACACAGTTACACAGCAGCAGCTTCAGTTTCTAAATGGTTACAACCAATTAGGTTTGAACTGGAAGTCAAATGTATTTTTACTTAGTTCAACAAGCATTGCATATTGGTATAATTAGTACTTCATCCTCAAGCCCAGAGTAATATACAGCAACATTTTGGACACACCTACTCATTCAAGGGTTTTTCTTTCTCTTTACTATTTTCAAAAAAAATAATAAAGACATCAAAACTATGAAATAACACATATGGAATCAAAAACGTGTTAATTAAAAAAAGAAAAAAAATATTTGAGATTCTTCAAAGTAGCCACCCTTTGCCTTGATGACAGCTTTGGCATTCTCTCAACCAGCTTCATGAGATTGGAATATAGAAGAGAGCCCTATTTGGTAAAAGACCAAGTCCATATGATGGCAAGAATAGCTCAAATAAGCGGAGAGAAATGGCAGTCAATAATTATTTTAAGACATGAGGGTCAGTCAACCCGGAAAATGTCAAAAACCATAGAGCGTTACTGTCACGACTTCTGCCGAAGTTGGTCCCTCTCCTAGTTTGGGCGGCGTTCGGCGGTCGACGTCACCGGCCTTCTAGCCATCGCTGATCCTCTTTTCATTTTCCTTCGGTTTTCTCTTGTCTTCCATCACACCTGGTTCCAATTCCCATTAATTACATGTTGTGTATTTAACCCTCTGTTCCCCACATGTCCGTGTGGGTGATTGTTTATTGTAAGTGCTTGTGCACGTCTGTCCTGGTGTGTATTTAACCCTCTGTTCCCCACATGTCCGTGTGGGTGATTGTTTATTGTAAGTGCTTGTGCACGTCTGTCCTGGTGTGTATTTAACCCTCTGTTCCCCACATGTCCGTGTGGGTGATTGTTTATTGTAAGTGCTTGTGCACGTCTGTCCTGGTGTGTATTTAACCCTCTGTTCCCCACATGTCCGTGTGGGTGATTGTTTATTGTAAGTGCTTGTGCGTCTGTCCTGGTGTGTATTTAACCCTCTGTTTGTCCGTGTGGGTGATTGTTTATTGTAAGTGCTTGTGCACGTCTGTCCTGGTGTGTATTTAACCCTCTGTTCCCCACATGTCCGTGTGGGTGATTGTTTATTGTAAGTGCTTGTGCACGTCTGTCCTGGTGTGTATTTAACCCTCTGTTCCCCACATGTCCGTGTGGGTGATTGTTTATTGTAAGTGCTTGTGCACGTCTGTCCTGTTCCCCACATGTCCGTGTATTTAACCCGTCTGTTCCCTCTGTTCCCCACATGTCCGTGTGGGTGATTGTTTATTGTAAGTGCTTGTGCACGTCTGTCCTGGTGTGTATTTAACCCTCTGTTCCCCACATGTCCGTGTGGGTGATTGTTTATTGTAAGTGCTTGTGCACGTCTGTCCTGGTGTGTGTCGGGTTTTGTACCCATTTGTTGATTGTTATGTTTTCCGGTGGGTTTTGTTATTAAACTGCGCCGTTGGAAAGACAGTTTTTGCTCTCCTGCGTCTGACTTCTCTGCCGCCAGTACGCACCCCGTACAGCTACGATGAAACTGGCTCTCATGAGGACCGCCACAGGAAAGGAAGACCCAGAATTACCTCTGCTGCAGAGGATAAGTTCATTAGAGTTAACTGCACCTCAGATTGCAGTCCAAATAAATTCTTCACAGAGTTCAAGTAACAGACACATCTCAACATCAACTGTTCAGAGGAGACTGCGTGAATCAGGCCTTCATGGTCAAATTGCAAAGAAACCACTATTAAAGTACACCAATAAGAAGAAGAGACTTGCTTCGGGCAAGAAACATGAGCAATGGACATTAGACCAGTGGAAATCTGTCGTTTTGTCTGACGAGTCCACATTTGACATTTTTGGTTCCAGTAGGGGAAGGGATTATCTCTGCATGTGTGGTTCCCACTGTGAAGCATGGAGGAAGAGGTGTGATGGTGCTTTGCTGGTGACACTGCAAGTGATTTATTTGGAATTCAAAGCACACTTACCCAGCATGGCTACAACAGCATTCTGCAGCAATACGCCATCCCATCTGGTTTGTGCTTAGTGGAACTATCATTTGTTTTTCAACAGGAAAATGGCCCAACACATCTCCAGGTTGTGTAAGGGTTTTTTGACCAAGAAGGAAAGTGATGGAGTGCTGCATCAGATGATTTGGCCTCCACAATGACCCAACCTCAACCCAATTGAGATGGTTTGGGATGAGTTGGACTGCAGAGTGAAGGAAAAGCAGTCAACGAGCACTCAGCAACAGACCCCGCCCTGTGCAACTGGGTCCTGGACTTTCTGGCGGGCAGTGGTGTAAATAGGAAACAACATCTCCACCCTGCTGATCCTCAACACTGGGGCCCCACAAGGGTGCGTTCTCAGCCATCTCCTGTACTCCCTGTGCACCCATGACTGCGTGGCCATGCACGCTTCCAACTCAATCATCAAGTTTGCAGACGACACTACAGTGGTAGGCTTGATTACAATGACAAGACGGCCTACATGGAGGAGGTGACGGCCCTCGGAGTGTGGTGTCAGGAAAATAACTTCTCACTCAATGTCAACAAAACAAAGGAGATGATCCCCCCCCCCCCCATCCACATCGATTGCACAGTAGTGGAGGAGGTGGAAAGTTTAAAGTTCCTTGGCGTACACATCTCGGACACACTGAAATAGTCCACCCACACAGACAGCGTTGTGAATAAGGCGCAACAGCGCCTCTTCAACCTCAGGAGGCTGAAGAAATTTGTCTTGTCACCAAAAACACTCACAAACTTTTACCAATGCACAATCGAGAGCATCCTGTAGGGCTGTATCACCACCTGGCACGGCAACTGCACGGCCCACAACCACAGGGCTCTCCAGAGGGTGGTGCAGTCTGCACTAAGCATTGTAGGTGTCTTGGAGGGCAAACTACCTGCCCTCCAAGACACCTAGAGCACCCGATGTCACAGGAAGTCCAAAAAGATAAATCAAGGACAACAACCACCCGAGCCACTGCCTGTTCACCACGCTAACATCCAGAAGACGAGGTCAGTATAGATGCATCAAAGCTGGGACAGAGAGACTGAAAAACAGCATCTATCTCAAGGCCATCAGACTGTTAAACAGCCATCACTAACATAGAGAGGCTGCTGTCAACATACAGACTCAAATCTCTGGCCACTTTAATAAATTGACTTAATAACGATATCACTAGTCACCTTTAATAACGGCACTTTAATCATGTTTAAATATCCTACATTACGCATCTCATATGTATATACTGTTCTATACCATCTACTGCATCTTGCCTATGTCTATCATTAGTCACTTTAAATAATGGCACCTTAATAATGTTTACATATCCTACATCACTCATCTCATATGTATATACTGCTCTATACCATCTACTGCATCTTGCCTATGCTGCACGGCCATCGCTCATCCATATATTTATATGTACATATTCTTATTCATCCCTTACATTTGTGTATATAAAGTCATTGTTGTGAATTTGTTAGATTACTTGTTAGATATTACTGCATTGTCAGAACTAGAAGCACAAGCATTTCGCTACACTCGCATTAACATCTGCTAACCATGTGTATGTGACCAATAAGATTTGATTTGATGTTTTGGAACTCCTTCAAGGCTATTGAAAAAGCATTCCAGGAGAAGCTGGTTGAGAGAATGCCAAGGGTGTGCAAAGCTGTCGTCAAAGCAAAGGGTGGCTACTTTGAAGAATCTAAAATATATTTTAATTTGTTTAACACTTTTTGGCTACTACATGATTCCATATGTGTTATTTCATAGTTTGATGTCTCCACAATTATGTAGAAAATAGTAAAGAAAAACCTTTAAATGAGTAGGTGTGTCCAAACATTTGACGGGCACTGTACATTTTCACATTACAATTCTGGATGTTACGGAAATCCTTTATGAAGCTTGCTTTTTTACATTTTTAAAATATATTTTTCTCCCAATTTCATGGTATCCAATTGGTAGTAGTTACAGTCTTGTCTCATCGCTGCAACTCCCATACAGACTCGGGAGAGGCAAAGGTCGAGAGCCATGCGTCCTCCGAAACACAACCCAGCGCAACCAAGCCGCACTGCTTCGTGACACAATGCACATCCAACCCAGAAGCCAGCCGCACCAATGTGTCAGAGGAAACACCGTACACCTGGCGACCTGGTCAGCGTGCACTGTTCCCGGCAAGCCACAGGAGTCGCTAGTGCGAGATGAGACAGGAATATCCCAGCCGGCCAAACCCTCCCTAACCCGGACGATGCTGGGCCAATTGTGCGCCGCCCATGGGCCTCGCGGTCGCAGCCTGGGCTCGAACCCAGAGTCTCTGGTGGCACTTTTATGTCCAAACACATCCTGACATTACCATGCAAATTGGTTTTCATTTGATGGTGTAAATGGACAGTTACGGAACAGGATTCAGCAAGGAGTGACTTTGAAAGGCTAAACCGCTAAGCCGTGTGAAGCTTGGAACACTTTGCTCATGGTGACATTGGCTGCTTCTAAAAAACTGTCTCTTTGTAATAGCTTTTGTTGTTGCCCGTTGCTTTAGTCGTAGATAGCGCTCCTGTATCTTGGACGCTGGTTCACTATAAGCCTATTTTTATTTAGGTCTTCAGAAAACCAATCACTCTGCTTGACCCAATCCATATTGTGACAGTTTGACTCAAGGTTTAGACAAAATGCTTCCCGGCTCAGATGTCAAGCAAGATGAGAAAATTAATACCTGGAAATATTAACTACAGCACACAACTGTGATTGGGACTCGTAATATACAAGACGCAAATTCACAGAATATCATAAATAGGGTACAGAGTTATGTGACTAGACCTAGCGGTAATCGTAAATAATCTATACATACCACGCCATTAACAGACAGGAGCTGGTCCCCTCGCTTCAGTCCCCCATGCCTCTCAGCCAAGCCCCCTGGAATGATGCGGGAGATATAGATGGGAGAGTTCTGCTCCTTGCCACCCATCACATTGAAGCCCAGCCCCTCCTCCGTCTTGGGCAGCTCCACCACTCGGGGGTGAGAGTGACCCTCGCTGGCCGCAAAGGCTGCAACTGTGGCCTGCAGAGAGAGACAGAAGAGAGGATAACGATCAGACCATTATTGGTGTGTTCAGCACTAACTCCATGCCCTATACCACCCTATTCTGTCTACCACACAAATAGATTAGATAATGACGATACTAAGTGCATGAACTGGGATTGCATTTCCAAACAGCCAAATAAGTGTACAGACTTAAATTCGCTGTGTGGGTGGGACCTTCTGACTTCTCTCTCTAAACAGGGCTTAGAGACGTCCAGTAGGACTAAAATAACAAAGTGAGAGCCAAGGCGATGATGGTGATGTATTGTATAGCCATGTGAGATGTTTTCTGGCTCTGTAAGAACATGGATTAGCACATATCTGTCGCCGTTGGAGAAGAAGACGCAAGATAACTTTCACCCCAACTAACTAAATGTCTGTGAGCCTGCTTTACTAAATTCCACTGGCTTGGGATGGCTTTCAAGTTCTAGACGAATCTCCTTCTCGCCTTGTCGTCTGAAACAAAGTGTGCAGGAGCTTGTTAGCCCAGCCTGGGAAAGGAACAGCAGATGTACATCGCCACAGGTGCCGGTTTGTCAAGTCTGTCTCATTATTATTATTAAGCAATACTTTCTCAGGAAACTGCCAGGGAAAAAGGCCTCTGTTTCAAAGCTTGGCGTATGTGGATCCAAAGTTTTCCCTAGCAGGTGAAAGCCCAAAGCTTTGAGATCCTCCACTTTTCCGCCCCCTTCCATCTCTCTCTCCCACTGTGAGGTAAAGAAGCACTGTGCTCAGTATGCCACCATCACCTCTCTGGCTAACGGCATAACGACCTTCACAAGTTTATCTCCCTTCCTGGGAGGAAGAAACTAGGTGGCAAACGCAAAAAGTGTCCGAACCAAAGAAAAATGACAGCTTACTGGGAAATTGCCTAAGTAATGTCACAGTACATATGGAAATGACTTAATTTCAACAAAATGTTATTATCAACAGCCATCAGTTCAGCTCAGTCTTTTCTCTGGAGCCCCATAGACTAAGTGGTCTCCCATCTCTAGAAGATAAAAGATAAGAACCTCAGGCCAGGAATTACTGTCTGGAATTGATTCAATTAACTGGGTAATAAACTGAATCAAGTGCTCATGTTCTCAGGTGGAACACATTTTAATTGGTAAACGCTCACCAGCAACAGTTCACCAAAGGCATCTAAAATAACATCTTGCTAATGCCTCAAGATTGCTGGTGTATCAAGGATCCCTGCTTTTCAATAGGACTATAACACATTTTTTAGGCCCCCAATTTCCTACTTATTAAAGTGATTCATGTGAAATGTGCTGAGTGCTGCCCTCCAGGCCTTTGGTCAGCGATGTACTTGAGATGTACTTGGAGACGAGGCTGATGAAACAAGCACCGGCTCAGCTAAACGGAAACTCTCAAGAGGGCGGCACTTTCAAAAGCAGCGCACCATCTCATTTCGATGTCATCCATTGAAATCACTCCCATGGGCGTGGAAGCCAGTGAAATCACTCCCGTGGGCGTGGAAGCTAGTGAAATCACTCCCGTGGGCGTGGAAGCCAGTGAAATCACTCCCGTGGGCGTGGAAGCCAGTGAAATCACTCCCGTGGGCGTGGAAGCCAGTGAAATCACTCCCGTGGGCGTGGAAGCCAGTGAAATCACTCCCGTGGGCGTGGAAGCCAGTGAAATCACTCCCGTGGGCGTGGAAGCCAGTGAAATCACTCCCGTGGGCGTGGAAGCCAGTGAAATCACTCCCGTGGGCGTGGAAGCCAGTGAAATCACTCCCATGGGCGTGGAAGCCAGTGAACGGAGTATGCTCTATGTTAATTGCTGCTCCGCTGGTGGCTGTAGTAAATATGCTTTTGAAAAGACTGGTGATGGACAAGGACAAAGCTGAAAGGCACTTCATGCTGTTGTCATTGCTTTCTTGTGTAAACAGTGTCATAAGGACAATCTTGTTGGCTTTAACACTGTGAAGTACAAGCCCTTTCATGAATTGTAAAGTAGTTTGATTAGACCGATCTACATTCTCTCTTTCAAAACAGCCTTTGAATAAGCTTCGGAGAAAAAAAAGACTTGTTTATGATTATGTACATTATAATGTTGAACAGAGACTTTGAATATTCCACAAATGATGGATATTTGAAGGGAAATGAAAAGGACACGTCACTGTAACAGCAGCATACCATCAACCTCAACACCATTTCATCTGAGCAGGCTAGAAAGAGTATTTTGATATTCCATCAACATCAGACACAGTGGTGTCCTTCAATAGGCCAGTAGGACTGAAGTCGGAAGTTTACATAATGAAATAAACAAGTTTACATGTTGAAATAATTCAAACTTGTTTTTCAACCACTCCACACATTTCTTGTTAACAAATTATAGTTTTGGCAAGTCAGTTAGGGCATCTACTTTGTGCATGACACAAGTCATGTTTCCAACAATTGTTCACATATAATTCACTGTATCACAATTCCAGTGGGTCAGAAGTTTACATACACTAAGTTGACTGTGCCTTTAAACAGCTTAAAATTCCAGGAAATTATGTCATGGCTTTAGAAGCTTCTGATAGGCTAATTGACATAATTTGAGTCAATTGGAGGTGTACCATTGGATGTATTTCAAGGCCTACCTTCAAACTCAGTGCCTCTTTGCTTGACATCATGGGAAAATCAAAAGAAATCAGCCAAGACCTCAGAGAAAAAATTGTAGACCTCCACAAGTCTGGTTCATCCTTGGGAGCAATTTCCAAACGCCTGAAGGTACCACGTTCATCTGTACAAACAATAGTATGCAAGTATAAACACTATGGGACCACGCAGCTGGCATACCGCTCAGGAAGGAGACACGTTCTGTCTCCTAGAGATGAACGTACTTTGGTGCGAAAAGTGCAAATCAATCCCAGAACAACAACAAAGGACCTTGTGGAGATGCTGGAGGAAACAGGTACAAAACTATCTATATCCACAGTAAAACAAGTCCTATATTGACATAAACTGAAAGGCCGCTCAGCAAGGAAGAAGGCACTGCTCCAAAACCACCAATAAAAAAGCCAGACTAAGTTTGCAACTGCACATGGGGACAAAGATTATACTTTTTGGAGAAATGTCCTCTGGTCTGATGAAACAAAAATAGAACAGTTTGGCCATAATGACCATCGTTATGTTTAGAGGAAAAAGGGGTTGGCTTGCAAGCCGAAGAACACTATTCCAACCGCGAAGCACGGGGGTGGCAGAATCATGTTGTGGGGGTGCTTTGCTGCAGGAGGGACTGGTGCACTTCACAAAATAAATGGCATCATGAGGTAGGGAAATTATGTGGATATATCAAAGCAACATCTCAAGACATCAGTCAGGAAGTTAAAGCTTGGTCGCAAATGGGTTTTCCCAAATGGACAATGACCCCAAGCATACTTCCAAAGTTGTGGCAAAATGGCTTAAGGACAACAAAGTCAAGGTATTGGAGTGGCTATCACAAAGCCCTGAACTCAATCTTATAGAAAATGTGTGGGCAGAACTGAAAAAGCGTGTGCGAGCAAGGAGACCTACAAACCTGACTCAGTTACACCAGCTCTATCAGGAGGAATGGGCCAAAATTCACCCAACTTATTGTGGGAAGCTTGTGGAAGGCTACCTGAAACGTTTGACCCAAGTTAAACAATTTAAAGGCAATGCTACCAAATACTAATAGAGTCTATGTAAACTTCTCACCCACTGGGAATGTGATGAAAGAAGTGAAAGCTGAAATGAATAATTCTCTCTACTATTATTCTGACATTCTTAAAATAAAGTGGTGATCCTAACTGACCTAAGACAGGGAATCTTTACTAGGATGAAATGTCAGGAATTGTGAAAAACTGAGTTGAAATGTTTAAATGTCAGGAATTGTGAAAAACTGAGTTTAAATGTATTTGGCTAAGGTGTACATAAACTTCCGACTTTAACTGTATGTCCTTGTATACCTTTCATCCAAGATGGAAATTCACAACACAATCCAGTCTGATGAAAGTCATTAAAAAAGGTTACCCTGTTTACTACTCCTTTAGAAAGGGACTGAACCATAGTCAAAGTTTTACAGAGCATTTGCGATTGAAGAGATGACGTTTCGCTGACAAAAAAAGTGCCCTTTGGAATTGTATTCCACACCAGCCCTAGTTATCTACTCATCCTGCTTGCCCAGTGTTTTCAATCTGTGTCCTACTCCTCTGTGTGCCCAGGCCGTGTAAGAAGATGGGGGCAGCAGTCTCTGGAAGGAGCAGCCAACTGTATCAGTCAGTGTGCGTACCTCCCTACGTTGCCCCATCTCTTCTTCACTCACTCTCTGATGTATTGGTGACACTGGGAAAGAGGACTGTGATGCACTCCTCTCTCCCATCTCACCCTCCCTCTTGATTCCCTCTTTTCCTGTCCCCCTTTCACTGTTAGATGTCTGTTTTATTCTCCTACACAAAAGAAGCTCTCCTCGGAAAGAATATGAATGAGCGGTGGAGGAGGGACTCATTGGTGGAACCTCTCAAGTGTTTACATCCAAGGTCTGCTAATGAGTAATTCATTGTGCACCAAACCTGCTCCACTCTTTGATCATCTGATGGAGACATGGGTGTTTATGTATCTAGGCTACATTGTACAGTATCTTTCAGCCTCAAGTTTGGTCAATACAGTCTGAGATTAGAGTATGTTGCTCACCTTCGCTGTAGCCCGTGCCTGGTACTCCGGACAACCATTGACTGTGATTGTTTCATGCATGTACTGGTACACCTGAAAGAGACAAATGGACAAACCATGAGCGTATTTTCTCAGTACTTTTGAATTTTCTGTAACATTTCCCCAAGTCTCTTGCATGTTCAATCCATGTCGTAGACTACCAGACTTGGTAGTTGGCAGGGTTAGGTTTTTGATTTTCTATTTAAACCTGTATTTTGTGAGTGTTTATTCTTGCAAATACCTTTGTAGATTATGTAGATGTTCATTGGATTTCTTCATCCACCTGGATCCACCTTTCACTGTTAATAAACTGCACACTATTTGGATCCTGCTGCCTCATGCTACTTACTGCCCTTAAGGCTGCTCAAACATCTGGTCCCTACGACAATTAGCATAAGCAAACCGTGATGCATCAGTAAGTACAAGATACTCATAGGACACTGTGGTGTGGCGCTACTACCCCTTTTGGTTATCTCTCATGTGGGTAACACATGGCACTGAGTAAATAAACTGAAGAGAGTGGAGTTTGGAACGGAGTAGTGAGTGGAGCTAAGACTCTTGGTACTGTAGGTGAATTTCCACTAAGGATTTCCCCCCTGTGTTTTACCAAAAAGCCTCAAATTTGTCTGTTTCCAGCTCCACCGCCCAGCCCCTGGTACTCATTGGGCCATGGCCTCAGTGGACTTGTCCTGACTTGGGGCCAAGGCAAGGACACTGGGGCTTTTCACATGATTTTTCGGGCATTATTTAAAATTATAAACGCAACATGCAACAATTTCAGCGATTTTACTGAGTTAAAGTTCATATAAGGAAATGAGTCAATTGAAATAAATTCATTAGGTCCTAATCTATGGATTTCACATGACTGGGTAGGGGTGCGAGCAGGGGTGCAGCCATGGGTGGGGCTGGGAGGGAACTTGGGAGCCAGGCCCACCATCTTTGGACCTTATTCCAGGACACCTCTTCCACATCTACAGTGTGTTCTAACCTCCTCTAAAGAGGAGTCAGCATTACGAGCCAATGGAAAGCTTTCAGGTGTAAAAGAGCTATTTTGAGTTGTTTCTATACAGAACATGACATACTGTATCGACACCATTTACAATAACACCTCCAGCGTATAGTATGACATTATCACACCTTCTTCTGGTGATCCAACAGAAACAACTCGAAACATTATGAATGCTCTGACTAGTGTTGCAGTGTTGAACATTACACGAGACATTGGCCTACATCCCCATACGGGGTCATGTAATTGTTTGATGTGACTCATATGAGCCCTCATCCTTTGTGTGTTTTAGCCAAGAGCCTTGCGACTGGTCCATTCTATAAACATTTTGTCAGTGCATCGTTTGTCATACAAAGATACAGCATCCATCCATCATTGTGAGCCTGATTTAAATACACTTAAGATGTATGGACTGTTGTGTATTCAAGGTCTCAGTGGATGCCTTGCTGTGAGTCAGGAGAATCGTGTCTAGGAAACACGTGAACAACAATAAAAGCTATTTCAATTTGTAATTTGCTTAACTAAATGCACAAACATCCACGAGTTGAAGTGCAAATTGGATGCACCACTAACTACTGCTGAATTACTCAACAAGCAAACCAAATGAAATTGTAACGTCTCAAACCTTCTTAAAGAACAACATTGACTTTTTCATGTGCAGTGAATTGTATTGTTTTTCTCTGGAATGGAAACTAATAGGGATTTTACTCATCAGCTCACACCTCGGTATGTCTCGACACAAGGAGAGCATGTGTTTTCTGGGCTCAACCATCACCAAGTGCTTCATCTGTGTTTCAACAATAAAACAAGTGGTTTCGTGTCGCCTGGGTATATCTGACTGATGAAAAACAAAGTCTGTTGGTTAATATGAAAATAAAAGAATAACCGCAATCCAAAAACAAAATAAATCAATTGGATTTTGTTTTGAGCAAGCAGTTCACATACAAAAATAAGATATTTGAGCTTTTTAGGTTTACCTTTATGAACCCAGTTGAACTCAGTCTGACAACACTGTTAATGAATGAACATAACCTTTTGTTCTGATAATTCATTGGGGGAAAATAATCTCCAATAGCATAAAGAAAACAGTCACAACATGGAACAAATTGCTGTGTTCTTTTCACTGTTCTTTTCACCAGGGAACAAACAGATTCAAAGTGAGGTAGAAAGAGAGTGAGAGAGAAAGAGAGAGAGAGAGAGAGTGAGAAACAGGCAGAGAGAGAGATGGAGAGAGTGAGAGAGAGAGATCTGAAAGACTTGCACTCCTGAAGGCATCATTTCTATCTCATTCCCCCTCCTGTTGCTATGCATCCATCTTTACCTCTGAACACTACTTTCTTCCTGTCCCTCCTGAATATATACTCTCTCTCTCTCTCTTCCAACCTCTCTCTCCTGACTCTCCGGTACACTGGGCGTTTACCACGGCAGGCATTCAATAACCCAGATCTATCTAACCTCTGTGGAAGACTCATGGTGCTTGATGGGCTGGGGGATCCCAGCTTACCGTCAGCCTTACGAGGACGCCACAATGATGGGCTGGGGGCTACCAGTCTTACCGTCAGCCTTACGAGGACGCCACAATGATGGGCTGGGGGCTACCAGTCTTACCGTCAGCCTTACGAGGACGCCACAATGATGGGCTGGGGGCTACCAGTCTTACCGTCAGCCTTACGAGGATGCCACAATGATGGGCTGGGGGCTACCAGTCTTACGAGGACGCCACAATGATGGGCTGGGGGCTACCAGTCTTACCGTCAGCCTTACGAGGACGCCACAATGATGGGCTGGGGGCTACCAGTCTTACCGTCAGCCTTACGAGGACGCCACAATGATGGGCTGGGGGCTACCAGTCTTACCGTCAGCCTTACGAGGACGCCACAATGCCTGATAGTGGAGAGAGCTGCCCGGAGCGTGCCTGGCACGACGCGTGTAACCATGGCTCCCCGAGCAAAATGGGGAAGGATGAGACGGAGAGAGAGCTTGAAGAGCTCTCCTTCTCCTCTCTCTAGCTGACTGAGTTTAAAGTGGTCACTTGGTAGAAGCAAAACGGCATTTAATAACTGTTCATTCACAGACCTCCCTCGCTCTGTCAGCATGACACAAAAAGAGAATATTAAACGCACAGAGATAATTAAATGAAGTGGCTTTCAGCCTTCAGCTCACAGTAAATGCAGTAAGAGACTAAGGTCTGCCCTCAATGGAGTGGCACACAAATCCTTTCCTTTATATCAATTCAAAGTGAGACCCGTATTCATATGCCCTGTTCCATTATCATCAGGCTACTACAACTCTATGATCACATCATTGATTCAGTTCATTGGAACAGACTATGCTTTTTTTTGCAAGGAAAAATTACCTGCATTGTTTTGTGACTAATGAAAGTCATGATTCGATTTCATGTGTGGTTGAATCGTTTGCTCGGGCCTGTCGGATGATTTTCATCAGGACCAGTTCTTGATATGCATAACGCTTTAAGTCAAGCCAACAGAGTGGCTGGAAATCATCATAATCTCCATCATTTCCCGCTGGTTAGCGCTCCCAGTCGTCTTCCCTGGTGTCCTTCCCTTTCCATTTGCAAAGCAGATTGACTCTGACAACTCATTCAGGGACTTTCCCTGAGCTCTGAGATGTCATTGATAGACAAGGTTGGGAAGAGCAACGCTCCTCCTCACTCCATCTCTCTGTAATTGGGGGTCTTTCACCTTAGCAGGCATTTCCATCCCACATCAATTTCCCCTATCAACAGTTAGCCAGTTAACCCCCTCACCCATAGCTTGGCTGATTCATGTGGCTGTAAATACTATTGACACTGTGAAGAAGGTTTTCACCCGGATCACCTCTGACTTCTACAGTAGAGACATGATCAAGCTACCCTGGTCTGTGGGATTCTGTGTCTGCTCATCAGACCATGAAATGAGCTTCACAAGCAGATATGAGATGAGGGGAACAAATCTAATCGCTCAATTATAATACCTGGTGGCCCCAGCTCAACGCAGAATAGGTCATCTGCACTAATGAAATGACACGCAGGTGAATCCCAATACCGAGCAACTATACATGGCTCTGAAGCAACCTTTAACCTTCCTGTAATCGCTGTGGAGGAAATGATTTAATGACCTACTATGTTGTTTAATTGAACATACTATGCTGTTTTTACTTGGAGAATTGTCCTTTGTTATACGTCAGTATTTTGCTGATACAGGCTTGTCTTGTGTGACTTAGTCATTTGTCTGGGCGTACAGATAAGAGCCGTTTAGGTGTGACTGCAGTATGTGACATTCTGTTATAACAATCTACAGGAACCTAGACGTGTGGAACCAACATGCAGGACGGAACAGACAACGGTGACACTGTTGAGTGGTTGTTATTGATTGCTTCATTTTTGCAAATCTAATAATAAAGTTGTTTTGAAGAATACAGTCTCTCTCCTTTTGGTTAGAATCCCCACGACGTGGCTCGCTCAACTACAAAGATTTCCCATCTGCAG